>NC_061817.1:16802410-16867362 GCF_021462225.1 Girardinichthys multiradiatus | reverse complement strand
AGTTGCCAACAGTACTCTAATTGTATCTCCGCATGTTCATGTGGAATAATTTGCTTTGGTCACTCATGACTTGATATGAGCTGTTTATACAAACAATCAAATAGTCGGTAGAGGGTTCAGATGGAATAAAATACAAGAGACTGGGTTTTTGTATTGTATCATTGTGATTTTAGAAATGAAGTAGTAGAGTATTGACAAACAGGTTAGTTAATGTGCCTTAGTGGTCATCAAAACAGTAATTTAAGTCAGATTTATTGTCATTTTATTAAAAAAACAAGTTTCTACAAAGTCTTTCTTTGTCCAGGGTTTTATAACATTGACTATTAGTTGTGAAAACCTGATTTTAAGTATCTAAATACATTTTATTTTTGCTTTCTTTTTTTTTTTTTTTTTACTACTGTGAGCTAAGGTTAGGAGGAATTTATAAAACCACAACATGGATCAACCGAAGCTCACATCCTTTGGATGCTGTGAAGAACTGAACAGTGGGATTCACGTTGAGGCAGCTTGAGGTTTATTACCTGTTTCTAATGCCAAAGCATTTTCAGAATAACTTAAGAAGATAAAATGAAATATTGGATGGTAGGAAGCTGAGAAGGGGTCTGCAGGTCATATAAGGTGAGCAGACGAGATGAGGAAAGAGCAGTCTGAGAGATGAAGGCTGGGTTGAAGGTTTAAGGATGCTCAATAACTCAGGAATAAAAGGCTATAGCTAGACTTGTGTTAAAAATTATGGCAAAAAGAAGAGTAGCAAAGAATGAAATTAAAACTGCAGATAGTTTTTTGCTAAAACATGTTAAACAATGGACAGTCTGTGGGTGTTCAACAACTATCAAAGTAAAAACAAAAGGCCACAACACCAGTCCTGTTTTACATAACAGCACCACAACATTGCTCCAAAGACAAAACATCAATGTCAGCCTGGTGATATTCTGCTGTGATGTGCACTTCCATAAGGAAGGTCACACTGCAGAACTAGCCCACAACAGTAGCACAGTTGGCTATGATAGGCTGCTGTTAGCCCTCCTTTACACCTATTAGCCAACTGTGGTAGTTTAGCTTCAACCCAACTTCAGCAAGTCACACCAAGACTGCAAGACCCAACTCTCAAGCCCAACTTGAATATGTCTTGTAAAATAGGTTGTTAGCATTTTTAACTGTTAAGTTTTAGAACCATTTTAAGGACAATGGCAAGCATTAAAACTTTATTTCTCTCTTTAAATAAAGCTTGCATGTTAACTTCGAGAATGTGAGAGCAGAGATAACATACAGACTCTGCAACCAGTTGGATGCAGCATTTAAAGCAAAAACACATACCTACATAATATGTTGCCATTAACACACTGGATCTATGAAACTGAGGGTGTGGTGAAGCACAACAGATCACCGGATTTCAATGTATTTGGAAGGAAAGCATTGAAAAAGCCCCCTTTTTGTGTTTTCTGGGTCTTTCAACAACAGGAAACTGCAGTTAACAATGCCCTTCTGACGCTGGACTTTATCCAGGAGAGTATATCCCTCTTGTGGAGCATTATATTAGTTAGCATTGTAGCAACTAGCCTTATTGGACCTAGGGTTCTCCACCACAGTGGTGCAACAATTTACAGAATCAATGGTTTAGTTCTGTTTACTGTTTTAGGGTCACAATTTTTACCGTGACCATCTATCCATACATCCATGCCATACATCAGCAGGAGATAATTCACCATTCATAGTGTTTAGAGCATTGAACTCTTTGTTCAGATCATCAGTAGGTTTTCAGTGTTTTTTGGAAACTCTTGAGAATGAATCTAATATGATTTAACAAATAGTATTTAATTAATATTAGCTCTTGATTAACAGACAAACAATAACCGTAATTTTCAGATGAATCCATGTGAGCCTAAATTTCAATTCCAAAAATCAATAAATGATTATGTGGAGCTTGAAAGCTTCAAGAAAACTTCATACGGTTTATCTTAGTAAAATAGGGACACAATGAGTTGTTGTATTAGCTCCCCACTAAGCCTGAATTTGGGTCTTGTTAGATCAGCAGTACTGGCTGTCACATTATGATTGTTCCTACGTGTTACAATCAGCAGGGTCAGTTATGCAGATGGCCCTTCAGCCTCTGCTGAATGAATAAAAGCAACAGAGCCCAGAGATGAGGGGGAGTGCAGTCACTCTAACACTTCTACGTAAACGGAGGGAAGAGGCGAAATAAAGGTCAGCCATTGCAGACTTAGATTCTTGGCAGTCGTCACAGCAGCTGATTATTAAAGAGGAAGAGAACCGGGAGGATGGAGGGGGAACAGGAGGTGGACATTGAGGAGGAGAGGCTGGTCGCATCAGAGTTGAGCTGCACAGCTTTGATTCTGAGGTTAGTGTTGGGTTTCACTTTGCTTTTATACATCAGTGAGTGAGCTTTTTTTCCTTATTATAAATCATGGATCATTAGATAAACTATGAATTAGTGGTTGATTCCAACCAGACAAGCCATTTCTTTTATACTTTCTACATAATGCAAGCTTCCTTCTGCCTTCAAATGTGAGCATTTTGTTTCCTGCAGCAGAGAAAAACATTGATTTCATTTGTGCTTTATACCACCTAACTAAAACTGAAAACACTTAGTATTTTTCTACTTTTTTTTTGTTGAACTTCTAAAAACGGGCTGCACGGTGGTGCACCTGTTGCCTTGCAGCAAGAAGGTCTGGCACGGTGTTGGGCTGCACGGTCCTGCACGGTGTTGGGCTGTGAGCACAACCCCCATTTGTGGACGTTAGGCCCTCATACCATCCTCATGGAGTCAGTTTCTAACCGTTTGTGCAGACACATGCACATTTGTGGCCTGCTGGAGGTCATTTTGCAGGCTCTAGCAGTGCTCCTCCTGTTCTCCTTGCACAAAGGTGGAGGTAGTGGTCCTGCTGCTGGGTTGTTGCCTCCTACGCCTCCTCCACGTCTCCTGGTGTACTGGTCTGTCTCCTGGTAGCACTCCAGGCTCTGGACAATACGCTGACAGACACCAGCAAACCTTCTTGCCACAGCTCGCATTGATGTGGCCGTCCTGGATGAGCTGCACTACCTGAGCCACTTGTATGGGTTGTAGAGTCCATCTCATGCTACAACGTGTATTGAAGCACCACCAACATTCAAAAGTGACCAAAACATCAGCCAGAAAGCATAGGTACTGAGAAGTGTCTGTGGTCCCACCTGCAGTACCACTCCTGTATTGAGTGTCTTGCTAATCGCCAAAAATTTCCCCCTGTTGTCTATTCTATTTGCACAACAGCATGTGAAATTGATTGTCAATCAGTGTTGCTTCCTAAGTGGACAGTTTGATTTCACAGAAGTTTGATACACTTGGAGTTATATTGTGTTGTTTAAGTGTTCCCTTTATTTTTTTGAGCAGTGTATTTCTATTTAAAATGTCTTGATTGAGAGTAAAGTGGAACATAAGTGAAAGTCCTTGTTTCTGTACGGATACTTGGCAAATAAAGCTGATTCAGATTCTCATTCTGAAACAAAACAAACAGTCAGTCAGTCAGTCATTTTCTACCGCTTATTCCATAACGGGTCGCGGGGGAGCGGGTGCCTATCTCCAGCAGTCTATGGGCGAGAGGCGGGGTACACCCTGGACAGGTCGCCAGTCCATTGCAGGGCAACAAAACAAACAGAAAATGCTTATTTAACATTTAAAATGTTTCAAATATTTGTAGATAATGCAATACATTTATGACCGGTGTCCTCGGGTTACAATTATAGAAGTTCATGAAAAGCTGATCTGATAGTACTGGGACCTTATGTGGACCCTGAATACTTTACAATCCCTGTGTTATACATAGTTTTGACTTTTATTGTCAGATTTACTAATGCTTAAAAAATGCCTGCTTGTCAGAGCGAGAGTAATGTGCCTCAACTTTCAGTTCAGGTGAAGGATGATCGAAAATGTTTCCTTTTCTTTAGTAAGAGGGGATGAAAGGACATGGGCTCACACACACACACACACACACACACACACACACCCACACAGAGACGTGCATGTGCAGTGTCTTAACTTCTCCATGCACACACTAATTCTCTCACACTGAGTTAGGACATCAGAACACAGATACAGGAGTGCACATGCAGACTCCCACACATGCACGCTGGCAAAGAAGTAGCAGCCAACGAGAGCAGAACAATGAATGCACAGAGGGGATGATTGCTGTAAATAAAGGGGTGAAAGGAGCGAGAGAGGAGAGGAGGACATGATGCTGTTGGCACATGGAGGGATAGAAATAACCAGGGCAAAGAAGAAATGGGAAAACTGGAGAATGGAAGAGCATTAATTTGAAATGAAGCGTCCCCTTTTATAAATCTCTGTGTATACTAACAGGTAAATTTACTTTTAGCACTCATGCAGTTCAACTGTAAAAAAACAATAATGGAATTTTAAATAAAATAAAAAAAGACAGTGGAACTTTGGGATTTCTTTTACAGGAAGTAAGTACAGGTTAATTCCAAAACTCACCTTACAGTGTAAAGAGTGCTATATATATTATGCCTTACAAAAGTATCCAACTTTTGTCATGTCTAAATCTATGATAATGGTATTTTGTGAGATAGACTGACACAAGGTTGCGATAGAGTACCCAGAGAGAAACCAGGCATGTACAGGGAGAACATGCCAACTCCATGCAGAAAAGACCCAGGCTGGGATTTGAACCAAGGTCCTCTTGCAAGGCATCAGTGCTAACAACTGTGCCACTGTGCAGAACTAAAATAAGTCAATGTTTTTTTAATTAAATAAAAATCTGAATGATGTGTTGGTCTCTTAACCCTCTGACACCCCTAAATAAGATCGCTACAAAAACATTTGACAAAGATCCTGAAACACCACAGCCACAGGCTAGAGCTATAGTAGAATGGTTTAGATCAAAGAATATTCATATAGAATGTCCTAGTGAAAGCCCAGACCTAAATCAAACTTTATATCTGTGGGAAAACTTGATTTATACATTTTATTCAGTCTGACTAAGCTTGAGTTATTTCGCAAAATAAATAAGCAAACATTTTAATGGATGTGGATGGCTGGTAGGGGAATAGTAGGCAGCTGAATTACAGCTCTATGGCTAACTTTTCAGTTTTATTTGTCAAAATGTTTGAAAAGTATGTGTCATTTTTTCCATTCACAGTCGTGCTCCTGCGCGCTGCTCTAACAAATCAAAAGTTTTGCGTTGTAACGTAACAGAATGCGAAAAAGCTCGCCAACCTTGCTGACTGTTTTGGTTTCTACTTAATCAACACACCTCTCTGTAACCCGAATGTTTAAATACATTGGCTTAACAAACTGAACACAAAGTTCAGCTTGACTCTGCAGAATTCAGTTCAGTTCACTGCAATTCTCTAGTTCACAGCAGAGGGCATCTGAGGACATGTGACAGGGAAGCTAAAATTCAATTCAAATCCCATTAGATACAATCCAGCTAATTCCATTCAACCCAGGTCAGTATAATTCTATTTATGTAATATTCAATCTTAGAAAGCTGTCTCGATAAAGAAAGGGTAAGGAGCCGCAACTTTCAGTTCAGGTGAAGGAAGCTCCTAATAACACTTATTTTACATTGTTGTGTTACAGAAAAGCTTTCCTCTAATCACTGTAATTTATTGTTTTTAATTAATTTTAATTTCACTAAGGGCCATATCTTAAAAGGGCCCAGACTGTTCTCCAGTGGTTATACTAAAACGTTGAAATTGAGACAAAATTACAGATTACAGCACTTGTAGCAAATGTCTGTAAATGCTACGGAAATAAAAAAAAAACTGTCGGCAGCATCTTATAATGGGAAATAGTGCAGTTGGCAGGTGTGTTACCTTGTAAATGTTATTTCTTACTTTAGCTTTAAATTTTCTGATGGGCAACATTTACAAATCCAAAATGTTCCAAAACAGACACAAGGTGAAAGGTCAAAAGGACAAAGGAGGAACTTTGCTGTAATACAGTCAGCCTTTCTGTTATCTGCTCATGATCTCGTCTCTCTTTCTCTTGCATCTCACAGCCGAATGTACAAAGTTTCTTTTTAAACAACTTCCCCTCTGAAGAGTGTTGTTCCTACTTTGACCTATTAGTGATTAACATTAGGCTTCAATGTCGGAACATTTATTCAATCAGAGTAACTATTTAAAGGGAAGACGACACTTAAAAGAATCAAAACCATAGTATTCAGTCAATCAACAACGTTTTTTAGATTTAAAGACTACTCTGGACTATTAACATAGTCCATTCTCTAATATGCATATGAGAAGGAAGGTTCCAGTTTTTACTTTGAATAACCATAGACTTTTTAATGCTGTGGCACTAGTGGCCTTTATTTCACAGTAACCAGACAGGAAATGGACAGAGGAAGAAGGTCCCAGGGTCGGGAATCTAACCCCGGACTGCTGCTTTGAAGACCCATAGCCTCTATATGGTGCGAATGCTCTACTCACCATGCCGTAAATAGCCATTTAACATGAAAAACAGGAGTTGTGTCAAGATTGCAGAAATACACTTTGAATTCCACTTTGAACAGGGACCACTTTGATTTGTGGTCCTTGTTTTGAAAAAACTAAACTCTTATCTATAAATGTAAAAAAAAAAGTATTTTTTCATAGCTTAACTAACAGAACAATCGGACCTATTTACTTGTCTAAAGAGTTTGTACTAGAATTGCAGGAAATTAGAAAACCATGTGATTGCGATATTTGTGAACTGTCCAATAATTATTTCACTTGAATTCCCAATGTTCCTCTTTTCTCTCCCTCTTATTTGTGGTTCCTACTGTCTCAGTTACCTTTAGCACCTTAGGCAGAGCATATGCTCAATGATCCTCCAAAAGTCAAAAAGGTAGAAAATACCTTACACACAATGAAATAAGCTCATCATATACAGGGAAGTTGTTCTATATAATATAGGACAATCCTGTTAGAGGTTGAAAAAGACTGGGATGGAGATTCACCTTAGAGTTATCTCCCACAGGTAAGGTGCTTCCAGCTCATAAGGCGACCGTGGCTCAGTAGGAAAAGTAGTCGTCTTGCAATCAGAAGGTTGTGGGTTTGATTCCAGCTTCCTCCTGCCATATGTCGATGTGCCCCTGGGCAAGGCACTTAACCTCAAGTTGCCTACCGGTCTCGTATCGGTGTATGAATGTGTGAGCGTCAGTGAGAGCGATTGGGTGAATGTGGCTCTAGTGTAAAGCGCTTTGAGCGGTCTGTATAACTGGAAAAGCGCTATATAAGTTCAGTCCATTTACCATTTACCATTCATAACCACTCCAGAGAGACCCACATTATAGTTTATGTAATATCCTGCAGAACCAGAATCAGCCTCATTTCTAGTAGCACTAATTGACCAAAAATGGCATGGTGAAGCTTATAAAAGACATAGTGCTGACAAATGCATTTATTTTGAAATATCATTTGAGCCATAACATAGCTAGCACTTCAGGTAATGTATTTGATTTATATGATCATGTTCTTTGGTTGGTTAAATCAAGCCTTAACAAGTACTTTCAGTTACCTCAGCTAAATAGATAGTCCAGGATGCATCTAGATACAGCAGATCCGTCTAGCTAAAAAGGTCTTGGCTCAGGAATTCTAATTCTTGTCCTGCCTCGGCTTTCTAGGTCTTGACATCTACCCCACAGGAGTGTCAATCTTTAACTGCTGATATCAGTAGTTAGTTACGGCAGAGGTACACTCTGTATTATCAACGGGCCTCTTATCCTTAAGTGCCACTTGGCCTTTAGCACTCTAAGACACCTAAATGCGGCTGTTTGGACATTGGAGCATTATCAGTTTGTTCCTGGAGCTGCAAAGCATCTTCTTAGGGGAGTTTAGTTTGGTTGCCTTTCATTTCTCTGCTTGTATTTTAGCTTGATCAAAGTGAAATGTTTTTCTTCTTCTCCATCGTTTGATCATTTTCCTTGACCCAGGAAAAACATTGCTCTTTAAATGTGAATGGCATCAAATAAAGCTCAGTAGAATGATAGAAAGATGAAAGTTGAAAGGGCTGAGTTTAAGGAGTTGCAGAGTAAATAATGAATGGGTGATGAGTTGGATGACAGAAAATGATGATCTGGAAGATAAAGAGTTGGCGGTGAGATGTTTGAGAATCACTTATCTTTGACAACTCCTCACTTTGCCTAATAGGCTTGGATCCCATTCAGAGTGTGCCGACTGAAGGTGTGTATGTGATCAACTGTGTCTGCTCTCCTTGGGTTAGTACAGAGATTCTCTGCTTTTAATAGAGATCATAAAACCAAGCTTGGTGTGTACTGTTTTGATCTTAAATCCAAAATTAATGATTCATACGTTGGGATTTCAATTTCATTTCAAATTTCATCTGTTCTCTCAGATCACAGCATTTATTTAATTTTTGACTTTTATATTTTCATGTTTTGCTTATTTTTTGTTATATATAATAAATCTAAAAAACAAACTAGTCTCTTAAACTAACCCTGATTACAACCATATTTCTCTCAAGTGTCATTAAAGAGCTCGGCAACAAAGTACAGGTGGTGTTAGATGTACGCATACATGATTATACGGGGACTGGCATGTCCTGAAGGATAACACAAAGGCAACAAAACTTGTATTTCATACTCTGATGCCATCTACTGTCTCATAAGAGGAAGTGGGATTCAGTGCCTCAGTTTTTTTTACTTCCTGTGGACTTAGTGACAAGCAGCTATGGTGCATCTTTTACAGCAGTGACAGAAACTTAGCTGATATAAGTTTTCTTGGCACACTAAAAGGTCAGTCTCTTTTCATTTTGAAAGATGAAAAATGGTACTTCCAAGATGCAAAAAACGGCATATTGGACGTATTATTTAATAATATAATATCTTGCTAAAAACAACAAAAACATTGTGTTTATGACCTATTGGTGGTTTCTAGAATACTTGTAGCATTCACTTTCTGTAAGTTTCTTATATCAGTGCAGATGAACATTAGCCCTCCTATTATTGCTGCTGCTTCAATTAACAACTGGGTATTATCATATTATTGTATTACTTTATGCATATTCCTAATAGGATTTAAAGGGGGTGTACCCTATTGTTGCCAGTTCTGCATTCTTTTGTTGACACAGAAAAATCCCAATAAAATACGCCATGTGACAGCCACAAACTACATGAACTGGAACTAACTTTTAGGCCTCATCAATGTTATTACCAAAATCTAATTCACTTTAATTCTGTTTGATCGTTATAGCAGCAAATCACAATATGGGTCATCTCAGCATAACATAACAGTTAGCTTACAAAAACCTTTCAGGATTTTTTCCAAAACCCTTATTTGACATTTATTTAGACATTTAAAGCCATGTGATGTTTGACTTCTTCTCTGCCCATATGTCGTTCTTTTACTGAAATCACAGAATAATTTAATAGATTTTTGTCATCAGTTGTATCATATGTGTATATATATTTATACTTTATAACAGATATAACAGATCCAGAACTCACTGGAACTAACCTATAAAATGTCTTGCAAAACAGTACAAATGGAGTATAATTGTGAGGCCAAAGAAAATAAAGCATGGGTTTCAAATTTATTTCCAAATAAAGTTCTTGTAGGTGTGGCGTACATGCTGGTTTAGGTCTGGACTATAACTGCGCCATTCTAGCAGATGAATAGGCTTTGATTTCATTGTAGTTCTAGCTATATTTTTAGGGTCATTGTCCATCTGCTACAGTCTTCTTCAGTCTTTTTGGTTGGTTTTCCTTCCAGTATTTAGATTTATCTATTTTCCCATCAACTCTGAACAAAATGCTGAAATGCTGAAAAAAAGCATCCACACACTGATGTTGCCACCAATATGTATTTTATGTATGGGACTTGGATTAAAGGGGCTGAATACAAATGCGTGCCACACTGTTCATATTTCATTCCATTCATGCAAGAATGTTTTCTTGGCACTGTTTTCAAGGCAACGTATGTGCTGAATAAGGCCCCATGCTTCTGCAAATAGATCCTTAGTCTGGTGAGAAACCATGAATAGACAGTTCCATTTTGATCTGTGGCAAAAGTTCATGGTGTTAGCAGGATAATCTACTGTGTGTACTGAGACGTTACACAATTGTATTAGTTGTTATGTATCGACAAGAGGGCACTGTTCTTGTTAAACGGTAAGTAAGTAAGAAAAGCCAGCCAGCTCTCCGAAGGCATTTCAAGCTTCTGATTTCATTTAGTAGAAACAGACCTAACATCTGGTGGCAGGCTCACCAGCAGGTTTGTTGTTGCTGTTTAGGTATTTTCAGATTCAAACTTAAAAGGCATGCTGAAGGAATTTTATGCTGTAATTGAAAGTCACATAATCACAAAACACATACAAAAACCAGTTAATATGGTCTTGTTGTGATGTTTTGAAACCATCTTTAGAGATTTCTGCCAGCAGCTGAAGCCTTCTTCCAACTACCAGAAGAAGAATCTGGTAAACAGTGTACACAAGCACAACGAAATTGGGGCACAGTACTCTCCTCAGTGCAAAGACAAGAAAAACAATTAAAAAATAACTATCAAGACTATAATCAGAGACGTATTGGGATATTAAAAAAGCATGAATATGAACACTGCACATCTATATTGTGTCGGATATTGTATGAAAGCTATTTCACTGTTATATAAATTTAAAATTGCACATCTGTTTACTGCACATGACCCTAGCTGAAATGACACATGATATTGTCACCTGTTTGTATTTAACAGGGCTGTGGCCTTTATTTACTCTCACAAGTTAACTGATAAAACATAAAATGTGTTGTCTGCACACCTCAGACCAGAGAATACATTCAGCATTGGACTGAAGTTTGGGCTTCTCTGTGGCTGGCCTTTACAGAACGTGGCTGACATTAGGAGCCTTAAAAGCTGGAAAACAACAGATAAAAACTCAAAGCAATTAAGCCTGAATTTTTCTGTGTTCTTGTAAGCAGCTTAGGTCGAATTAGATTTGGCTACAGTCTGTTTACTCTAATTGAAGCAGGACTGTAGCAGTAAATAAAGAACACAGAGGTTATATTGCAAAAGTAGAAGTACTTCCATGGAATCTTTCTTAGAGCGCTTCTAAATAAGTAAAATGCCAGGAATCTGTCCAGAAATGTCTCTTAGAAAAAGTGCTGTTATACAAAATCTAAAAATGGTCTTTATTTGCATTCTTTCCCTCAAACTCTGCTAAGACTTTCAGGCCAAACCACATTTTCACAATAAAGTTTTTTATTTGATTCGGCACTTTTTTTTTTGTACCGTTTTAAGGTTTAGTTTGCTGAAAAAATGACAAAGTGGAAAATGTTCAATTTAAGTCCAACAAGTTGGTCTTAATGCTATTATGGAGGCTGGAGTCTTTGTTAGCTTTATTCTTCCCTTCATGATGTGAACAATCAGACATTTTTCTTCTTATGACATAAACCTTGCTATTACTAAGCTTGAGACCCTTTTTCCTCTGTTCTTCTGTTTTGTGCTTTATGAAGTTCGAGGACCCCAACGTGCTTTACACTACAATCAGTCATACACACATTCACACACTGACAGTGGTAAGCTACATTGTAGCCACAGCTGGGGCAGACTGACAACAGCGGGGCTGCCATACAATCGGTGCCACCAAGCCCTCTGACCACCATCAGCAGATAAAGTGTCTTGCCTAAGAACACAATGACTGAGACAGATGGAGGGGGGGTTTGAAACATCAGCCCAGCAGTTTCAAGATGAACCTCTACCACCTGAGCCCCGTAGGTGTGGTATGCTGTGGTGTTTAAACCATTACCAGTCAGTAAAAAAGGGACCTAAGTGTGGGGGGAAAATATCCTCCATATACCACCACCTGCAGCCTGAACCGTTGATATGATGTGTATGATGGTGGATTCATGCTTTCATTTTGTTTTCCATCATATTCTGACTGAACCATCTGAATGTTGCATCTTCCAATCCATTATTGGCTGATAATCCACTGTTTATTGTAGCCTTAGTTTCCTACTCTTAATAGGAATGACACCTGGTGTCGCTGTCTGCTGCTGTAGCCCATCTTCTTTAAGGTTCAACATGTTGTGCATTCATAGATGGCATTTTGCATACCTTGTTTGGAACAAATGATTATATGAACTACAGTTTCCTTTCTGTTATCTTGAACTACCCATCCTCATCTGACCTCTTGACATCAACAAGGCTTTTCAATAACCTATCTGCTGCACACTGGATATTTTCTGTTTTTTGGTCTTTTAGCTCAAGAGATGACCTGAGTGTGAAAATTCCAGTTCTGAAAGGGTCAGAGCAGCCTGACACCACCAACCAGAGTCACTTACATAATGACTCTGGTTGGTTTGTTTATTTTCCTAAGCTTACTTTGAACTAGGGTTGGGAATTTATCATATTGTTTATCGTTATTGTGAAATATTTCTTATCATAATGAGAATTTGGACTCAAGAGAACAAGAAATTTGAATTAATGATGTTTCAAAACCCCAAAAACTTTTTATTTTTACTATGTTCTCCACTGTGTGTTCCGTGAGTGCCTCAATACATTCAAATATATGATTAAAGGCAGTTACTGTGTGCAGTTTGGTGATAGAAATCCCACTTCTTTCTGTAACTGGTGTCCTGAAGAAGCCCGTTTAAAGATGGCTATGTATTTTAAAAGCAGTATTTGTGTTTGTGAGGCTATGATTGCTTTTACTTGATACAGTTACCTAAAAGTCACTGCAAAGAAGTTCTTTTTTTTATTGTTATCACAATAAATACCACAAAATACCATGATAAAATTTTAAGTCCATATCGCCCACCCCTCAGAAAGGGCTATGTATATCTCCAACTGGGTTCTGGAGGCAACCCCATGCATCTTCTGAACCTTTCTGAATAGCCAAACCAAAGCAATGGTGGCTTAAACTGACTTTACCTTTCCAGCCGTTAATCAGCAGTCTGTGGGCATTTAGGAGGAAAGGGTCACAGCCAGTTCAGTACTCTTATGACCAAATGTGTTCTCAAACAAATATCAAGCATTGTTAGAAGTATTCAGTATAAAATCATGCACTGTGACTGATGCTGTGACCAACATCATCATCATTGTCCTTTTTCCCAGCCACTGCAGATTTCTCCTATTCCTCCTCCTCCTCTTCATAGAGCTTAAGTCTAATAATAAAAGCGTGAGCACTGCTTAGACTGACATCTCTTGTGACCGGCTACACTGTTGCAATCAAATACAAGTTGCAAGTACAGAAAAAGAAACGGAACAGTTTGGCATGTTGCATCATACCATGGGGTCGTCCCGTCTATTCCGGCCAGTAAAGAGAACACATCATTCCTGTGTGTTCGCTGAAGTATTTTCTAACTAACAGGGTTCACAACATGTTTTTCTAGCTCTCCTGCTGTGTTTGCTTCTTTATTATGTTTAATGGGATCCGTGACGTTGTGCTGCATCTGAGGGGAGAAGTCGCAGTAAAACAGGGCTTTACAGTTAGTTTAAAACAATAGCTTTTTATATTAGTGATTAGCATGGTTAGCATTACTAGCTGTACACAACTGTCACCCTGTGTAATCCCCAGAAAGTACAGATGATTTTATCTCTGGGATTTCCAAAAGGCTGTCGACCTTTCCAAATCCAGTATGTTCCTTATGAGAATGAGTCTGAAAGCTAACAAAGGTCGAACAGAGCAGCATTGATGTTATGCATTCAGTCTCCCTTTTACCTGCTGAAGTCTCACTCAGTGCTTAAAAGTAGCAGCCCGTCTGAAGAAAAAATGCAGCTTCTCTTCTTTCATATTTAAAAATCTAAGTTTGAATCATCTTTTTTCAGTAGCAACTTCTGCACAGAGCCTGAACAATAGAGCAAGTGGAGCAACTTCTCCATTTTTAAAGGTCTGGGAGCAAACTTATAGGTTTTTTTGACTCAAAAGAATCTTTTCACCACCTGCAAGCAGATGAATGAATACGTCTCTGTTAATTCTTATTATACTTTTTTAAAACTCACAAAATAAAAATGACATTAAACCAAATTGCAAAATTTTAGCAACATCCAACCTCACCTCTAAGTTTGTTCAGTCCTACTCCCCTTATGCACCTTAGTCTGATTTGGAAATAAAAGTAGATTCATCTTAACATGTCCAGTAAGGCAGGTAAGTAAAAACAAGGAAAAGTAAAATCTGCTTTTTAATTGTTATAACAGACCTTCAACTCTCCCACTCACCATAGATCAGGTGAAACACAGTGGAAAACGTTGCACGGCATACACTGCTCAGGTGGAGGCTGCTCTGCCCTACCAGTCTGTAGCAGTAACATGTGAACATAAGCAGGTGTCATATATGTCATATATAGCTCATAGAAACTGCGTCTTGACGCCTGTTTTCTATTAGACCAGCTTAGACAGCTTAAAATGACAGGGAAATGTATCCCTTTAGTACAATAATGTACCAGGAGTGCATTAATAGTTAATAGTGCTGACATTCTTTTATAACATAATCATGCACCCACGATAGTGTTGTTGTTATTGGGACTTGTTAGCACTTTTGTATGGTGTGTTTACTGATTGGAAAAGAAATGGATATTTGAGTTTCCAACCAGCTGAGTTGAAAGTTTTACATCAGCATCACCCATCACCGGTCTCCAAGTAAGCTGCTGGTTGTAAAATCAGACAGGAAGATGCAGACTGCGTATAACATTGCTTTAGAAATGAATTGGTTTGTAGTTGTATGTTTAAAATGTATGTTTTTCTCAGGGGTAACATCTTGAAACCCTGTTAAAATGTAGTGAGGGTAAAATCTACATTCCAAAAATAACATTGTTCTGTGGCTGTTGGATAGCTAGCTGGTCACTTTAATGGGAGTACATTTTCTGAACATCATCCTCCTGTTCAGAACAAAGCCAGTGTGATGGATCAGAGTACTGAGGAGGCATGTTGCTTAGTTGATATCTGTTGTGATTATTATGTCTGTAATTTAGTTCAGGGAATAACGCACCGCGCTATGTACCTAATTACTTCGGCTAATCTAGCGACACCTAAAGCCTCTGTTCTGGAGGTAATTGTCCCTAACTTAAGTGCAGTGGTTGGTTATGTTTGATTGCCTTCTTGGTGGGAAGATTACTCAGCAAAGGGGTAACATTGCATAGTGATTGTATTAAAGGTGGTTTAAAGCCTGATTTGGATGTGATTTTTTATTTGTGCTAATCTAAATTTGGATATTGTTGTTTTTTTAGGTATCCAGCTATAGTTGAAGTTACTGCAGTCTGACCTGCACTTGTTCTAATGCATAGAATATATTGTTTCTTTAATAAAGAAAATCCCAACCATTCCACACTGAAAAATGGGGAAATCTGAGTCCTACTCCAGTTATTGCATTTTTCTTCACGCATAGTTGTAAAGAACATAGTAATACAATTTTAATAAATTGTATTTTATTTACATGTTAATAAGAAATTACAGTGCCTTGAAAATGTATTTATGTAGTATTAATACCCCTTCACCTTTTTCACATTATTCATCCTCAAAGTTCTACGAATTAAGGTCAGCAATAAAGTTGTGGAGAAGTTTTAACGAGGGTTTTGATTAAAAAAACAATATGCCAGGCTTGAACATCTCTCAGACCACTGCTTGACATATCACCTTCTCCATTTCTTACCTTTTATGGGTGCGAGATGGAGTCGTCTGCCAGTCACACCAACCAAGCGCCAGTGCACACCCAGTCTGTCACCTCCAATTTAAAATAATTTTATCTTTATTGCAATAAAGCATGGTTATGTTACAACAAATATGTAGAAGCAGGAGGTTGTTTAGAGTAATAATTTTTCTTTTATATATAATATTTCTTTTTAGTACTAACAGGAATCAGAACCAAAATAAATGGAAATGAGGAAACCATAATATTTTCAGAAAATATTATACAGTTAATTTAATTTAAATGTGAAATTCGGAAATGTAATGCTATTCATTTCTATAATGTATAAATATCCATAAAAATATGAAAAGAACTGGTTCACTGGTATGAAATGAGAATGGGCAAGGATATGATGGCACCACGTGAATTCAAAATAGTGGTACAAATTGTTCAGGGGACAGTTTGACCCAGGGCCCTTCTTGAAAGGAAGTTATGCATAAATAATGATGCCTTATGGAGCTAATTAATAATAAACTGAATGTTATAAGCCATTTAGGTTTTCCTCCCTGTATTTCACACATGAGGCATCATCAGAGGAGGCTATTAGCTAAAGTGTTGAGTTTAATTCCCAGCAGCTCTGCAGCTAGAAAGCAGGTCAGCTTGGCCTAATTTGTAACTCTTAGATCACACTTAACAAATTCAGGTTTTAGGGTGATTTTCCCCTCTCAGCAACAACCTGTCCTGAAACAGTGGCATACTTTAGAATTCTAGCGCTCTAATACTAAAGTAGATTCTGCCTAAAGTTTGGTCTTGCTAGATACCAGCATGTGAATTACTGATGGATTGTTCTCTGCCTTTTTTATGTCACCCATGCAGATTTCTGTCTAACACACGATGCTCTTGTCCCACAGTTCCTGTACACCCATTCCTCTGGCTAGCTTTTGAAAAGGCTGTCGGCGAATGCTGAGCCGGTCGACCTGTTTGAGGTACGCCTCTTGGTCCTGTGATTGGTCGCTGGATGAACAGCAGCAATGTTCGACAAGCACGAGAGCAACTCATCAGAGAGCGATGAGAAAGGGTAAGACCATGATTGACTGACTATCTGTTTGTCACTGAAGTGCAAATATAAACAATCTAAATTATGTAATCTAAAATTATGTCAAAGAATATCAGTGATTAATTAAAAAATAACACGGTCCTTTACTCTGTATGGTAAAAAAATAAACCTATTAAGTGTGTTGCATACAGGCCAGATTTGTTGCCCACACCATTCGAGCAACTAAAATTTTAAGAAAGTCAAATCAAACCTTATTAAAAGAAATACAGAGTCAGGGCGGTTTAGTTCGTAGCTTTGTAAATATTTTACCTGTTTTACAAGCTAAAGGTTTAAAATTTTTTTCCAACCATCCTTGATAATGTTCAAAGTAAATTGATGAAGAAAAACCATTAGCCAAGTAATTGTTGCGATAAACCTTAAAGGGAACATCTCATGCATTCGTTTTGGTGTGGTCAAGGCACTTCACACCCCGCCCCCCTGGTCAAAGAACGTTCCACTTCACTCCGTTCGGACATTTTTGTAGTTTGGTAACATGTCTAAAATTAGGTTTGTTGTGGTTTTAGCAATATTTGCAGCGTACTGCTTTGCTGTTTCCGTCATTTCCATAGACAGAACGAAATGACTCCTAAATCAGATGAAGTCTTTGGCAAGTACTTCAAGAGACTGGCAAACCTAGAGGAATTTCCTCACTGATGTGGGTACATTTCCATTAAAAATAAAATGTAACCACTTTGAAGAAGTTCTGATGGTGGGGGACGGTGTAATGGATTTATGGGTTAATACAGCAAACAACCCTACAGCTTCAGCATACTTGAGCTTGGACTACAAAATTGCAGTGAGAAATAAATATGGCGGATATGCAAAATAGGTTAGCTGGACCTTATTTAGCAGTTCCTCAGCAAATGCTGTGACGTAACAGTTCAAAAAATTTAATATGGAATACAGAAAACTGAGCAGATTGAAAAATATGACCCAAAAGATATCTATGCAGCACCTGGAGAGACTAAATTAAACTTTTCTACACTCCTACAGACTCCAAATGCACAACAAAATTTACTTAAGGGCTAAAAAAGTGGATTTTATCCCCTTTAAATCTTGCTGCTTAACATTCTTTGTACTTGTGTGAACCAGTAAATGTCCAAAACAGCTTGTTTTCACCTGCTGCCCTTAAGTCCGCATGGAAATAAACTTATATCCGTTCACAACCTGAGACAAGGTGAAGGACATGGGGGTGTCATATGTTCTTGTCCACATTGATAGATCACAGATTGAGAATGAATGTCAGAATGGTCATACACCAGTTTTAACATCCTATGCACATTTGATACATGATGGCCATTTTGCTTACACTATTTTTCAAAGGTAACATTAGAATTAAATTTTTTATTCAAAATGATTTTCATTTCTGATGAAAACTGAACCGTTCTTATGTGTTCAAGAATGTAATCAGTAGTTTTTTGTTGCATATGTAGTTAATAACATTATCTAACTGACTGGTCAAAAACCTGACCTCCGCTTCAGGTAAATTAAACATGGTCTGACAAAAACGTCAACAGTAAGCCCCACTTTTCTTCCCAACAGGAAGGAAGAAAATAGATAACTAGTTATATTTTGGGTTTGTTTACGTTCTCAATGGGAATTCTCGAAGCTGCAAACCTGCTTTTGATTCGATGGTACAGCCAGTAGTGTAATTATCAATCAAGCTTTTCTGAAAACATTAGCTCCACTGTCTATTGTCATGGAATCCGTGCTTCTGACATCAACCATCATGGCAGCACTTTTTATAGGCCTCGCCCAGAGAGTAGGAAGTCTACAACCAACCAACTGGAGTTGTATGGAACAGGTGAAACTGTTTTCTTGTGTTTGTTGTCTTTGATTTGTTAACGCTTCCAAATAGTTAGCAGAATGGGCTCGTTTATCCAACATCCTTCTTTTTGGAAGCCAAACATTGTCCACTGCAGAGGCAAAGATATCTTGCTGGAAGCTCTGAACAACTTCAAAGCTGTGAGGTTGTTTGTGGGTCCGTCTGGCTCTCTTTCCTCAGCCATTGCTAATCAACAGCGTAGCTTCAGCTGTCTGAAGAGCATGCTAGCTACTGCACGCAACAATAGTACATTTCCTAGTGTTGTTTGCTGTTATTTCTTGTTGAAATATTTGATGATAAAAGGTTCCTCTTTATTAAAGTAGGAATTTTGATATTATATATACAGATATATATCACATATAGTTAGTTTGTCTCCTTAACAGTAAAAAGTAAATTTAAATTTTTTTTAATTTTTTTAACAGGCATCTGGCTTTTTGCTGTTTTGTCTTAGCACTGTATACCCTCTACACATCAGCTTTTGAATTTGTGCATGTAAAAGTGTGTGGTTGTGTGTTGGGCGGCATATGTGTGGATTAGTGGAGCGGAGAGAGCTGGATTAGGACGATGGAAGGCAGATGGAGCCACAGAAAGCAGTAGACAAATCAGGATCTGACATCAACAGGGGATTTCACTGTAGCTGTGTTTTCTGCTCATGTCTGTTTCCCACATAGTGTCGCTTCACATGCACGTGTTCCTGTGAAAGCAGCCTCATGCTGCCCCTCCCTATCTGTGATTTTTTTTTTTTTTTTTTTGAGTACACTGCCTTCTTGATACAACCGTGCACGTAAAAACACACACAAATGTACCAAGCATAACGTAGCCCGGAGTAAGGATGCTGAAATAGAATTTGTTGTGTGTCTGAGCGCGTTTGTGTCAGATTAACTGCAGTGTGAGGCGTCTAAATATTTCAAGAGAGTTGGCTTTCAACAATGCAACCCAGTTTACATCTAAGTAGAAGGAATAAAATATGTGTGCATTTGAGTGCATGAGAAATTTTACAGGTTTTACCTGATATCGCAGATGAGATGTTTGTGTATAGACCATTCTTGAGCATTTATTAGGGAAATACCAATTAGAGCTGTGTCAGCTTGTTTCAACAAAGAATGTAAAATCTTTTAACACACTGAGAATCCAGGAGTAAAAGCAAATCTTTCATTTTCTTATTTAAATCTACTCAGGGTTAATTCTCTGATGTTCTAAGTAAAAACACTAACATTAGACAACATTGTTAAATTTTGATTATAAGCATAGTGCAAATCTTAGTTTCCTGGAGCTTCTATATTACTAATGCCTTATGATGTAGTGGATGAAAGTTAAACTTGGGGGTTGTGATGGTTGGTGCAAAATAGATGTAATGTGACCATGGCTGGGAAATCATAATACAAGAACATTTCTCAAGTGCATCTGAACACTCAAGACCCTCAGGTAAGTCATGTGGTCTACATCTTGCTGTAAAGAACAATGTTATTTCCCATCATTCTAAGTTCTCAGTGGTAAACCATTGTTTATGAGCAAACAAATGTAGCTAGGAGCTAATGTAGTGGTGAGTTCAACAAGACATTTTAGAAGGACATTTTTGAATATTGTTTCTAATGAACTGGTCTCTTGACTGTGACTGTGGGGCTGTCTTGCATATTATCAAATTTCTTTTGCAAATGTGAGCAAGAAGTTGGACAAGAATACTGAAAGTTGCCACACTGTGAAGTTCTCTACTTATATTTCTCAAGTCTTTTCCAGACTCTGCGAGGGTTTTTTCCAGGACTGTAGCTCCACTCATCAACTCACTTTTCCTGTACCTGCAAAAGATAATTTTTAAAACTACATTCTTTCTTAATTATATACTTATACTCCCACTATGTCCCTTAGCAAGTCCCAGAGAAACTATACAATTTTGTAGGCATTAGCTAGGTCCTGGCATAATTCTGGATGGATATTTCACAACTCTTCTTATCAGAAATGATTGATCTTATTTTAATATGTTGATTTTCTCACACAGACCCTGCTTTAGGCATAATCGATACGTTCTCAACAGATGTTATGTTGGGGCAGTTCCAAAAGCAAAGCAAACCGAGAAACCTGTATTCCACCATTTGTTCACAAAACAAGATGGAGAATGCACTACTGGCTTTTTTGCTTTACATTTAACTATAAATCCCATAGAAAACAACAACAACACACAGGTCTTAAATATGACATAAGCATTATACAACAAAGACAAATATAGCTGAAAATTTAAAGACAAAAATTGAGCCTGTTTACATAATTTAAAATGTCATATAAACTCCTACATTTGCACTTAAGTTGTGATTTGATTTGTATCATCTTTTTATCTTGGAAAACTAATTGTTTAAATAATAATTCAGAGTCCTAAATTTATGACCTTCATGTCCAAGATGATTGGATTGAAATCATCTTGGAATATCATCTCCAACTATGACATAAGTGGAGTATTGCTATAGGCTCTGTCATTGGATGTTATTGTTTACCGTGTCCTTTTTATGTGAATAAAAGTGTCTTTCATAGAGTTTATTTTCCCAGGACTCAATGGTTATTTTAGAGCTAGCATGACTCTGCCAATAAAACTGGAAAATAGGTCTATCTCTTCTCCATCTGTTACACAAAGCCATTTGTCTTCTCTTGGTCACACCTCATCTTCTCCGGGGTTCTGTCTATCTTCTACTGCGTCACCAGCAAACATTGCAAGAGTTCACAATCCTCATAGCAATTTGCTTTGGTGAAGAGCAAATATAGTTTTAATTCAAAGGACCAGTGTTTGTCTTCAAATATTTGAACATTTTTGATGCAGAATGTTTTGCAGTTTTAAAGCAGTCAGTCAAAAGTGGTTTTATATTCCGTTTTAAAATGAACATAAAAATACACAGTTATCATGTTCAGAAAACACAAACAGATTAGGTGTACCTCAAAATAGAAATACAAACGCATACTGATGTGGTTAAGTACAGACAGAGGGTCAACAGGAGATAACAGCTGAAGCACATTGTACTTTTAGCCAGTTCAATTTCCTTTGCTTTCATCCACATGGGGCTGACACTAAGTTCTACACCTCGCTTTGAGGGTACTAAAGGATTTATGCAGCCTTTATTCTCTGTGTGCAATATCAGGGGTGTACACAATGTAATATTGATGTAAAAGCATTGTAGTATTTTTTTAAAAGACACAAGAAAAAAACAGTAAATGGTCATTTTCAAAAAGAGGCCTCCAGCTTAACGTTTAACAACTTCAGGCAAAAGTATTCACACACCTTAACACAAAGTTGTGCATCAGTCGTCGAAAAAATATATAATGCATGGTTTTCAGAGTGTTTTATATAAGCTCCCTTAATTTCCCTAAATACAATATAGTGTTATGGATTGACCTGGTGTGTAAACTGAGTTGGTTGTAACGTGAGTATGAAACCAGGTGTTCTGTAAAGGCCTCAGAGGTTTGTCAGAGAACTGTAGTGAACAGAACACCATGGAAGACACAAGAACACAGCATGCAGGTCAGGTTGTGTTGTGAAGAAGTTTAACCTACTTTTTTTGTTCATGTATTTGTTTGAACTTTTGCTGTTGTGAAGCAAATTTCATAAATGGCCTGCATTTTTTAGAGGGATTTTAATTTTTCATTGTTTTTTTATATCCCTTTTAAACCAAATATAGCACTCTTTAGTGCTTTTTTGTGCCATTGACTCCCATAAAAAATGCATGTTTTAAATAAGCTAGCAATGCAATGTAATTTGTTTTTTCATAGCCTGGTGTTGAAATCCCTTTAGAGTTTTTGTTTTTCTTTTGGTAAACATATTTTTTTATGTATCATAACTCTACCACTTCACCTACATGGGATGGAAAACAATGTCTTTGTCAACTTTTTATTACCTTTGCACAAAAATAACAATTGATCATCATCGGTGTTGCTGCTGATTTCTGAAGCCCCCAGCCATAAAAAATATTCACTCAAAAAATCCAATTTCTATATGCATCATGGGAAAGCTAAAAATTATATTTAAGGAATAAAAAAATCTGAAAATGTATAAATACTTTTTCAAGTATTATGAGGTCTGACATTATGAATGGCATTTGTTTAAAGGAATCAGGAAATATGTTGTTTTACAACATTTTTATGGCAATCTTCGAAGAGCATTTTGTGTGTGTGTTCAAGGGACACAATTGGATCAAAAAATAAAGGGAACCACTCAAGTGTTGCTTTAGCAGTATGCCTCGGGTCATTGTCCTGCTGGAAGGTGAACCTCCGTCTTAAATCACAGGCAGACTGACACAGGACTGAACATTCCTGTACTTAGCACCATCCTTCTTTTTCTTGAATCGGACCAGTTTCCAAGTCCCTGCAGCTGAAAAACATCCCAGGAGCATGATGCAGCCACCACCATGTTTTACTGTGAGGACACTGTTCTTGGAGTGATGGGATGTGTTGTGTTTGGGCCAGACATAGCGTTTTCCTGGGTGGCCAAAAAGTTAAATTTTAGTCTCATCTGACCAGAGCACCTTGATCCATACTCTATGAGAGTCGCCCACGTGCCTTTTGGCAAACCCAAAACATGCCTTCTTATTTTTAACACTTAGTAATGGCTTTTCTCTGGTCACTCTTCCATAAAGCCCAGGTCTATGGGGTGTAGGGTGGAGATAATAAGTTGCACCAGAACCTTTTAGGGGTTTCAGAGCAAATGTTCTGGATACGTATGCACATGCCAATTTTCAGCTATTTATTTTTTTGTTAATATTTTTTCTCATTACACTTGACCAACTTAGACTATTTTGTGCATAAAATAAATTTAAAAGCATTTAAATTACAGGTTAGATTGTAACAAAATAGGTAAAAAAAAAATATAAAAACAACAACAGGGTAAATACTTTTAAGGCATTGTACAATGGAATAGTTTAAATAAAAATATTTGATGCCCAGACTTAAATCCAATTGACAATTAATGGAAAGACTTTAAAATTGATGATCAGATGCTCTCCAGACAATAGCTTGAGCTATTTAAGGAAACCAAATGGGCAACACTTTCCGTGTCTAAATGTGAAAAGCTAGTAGAGGCATAACCTAAAAGACCTAGAGCTGCAAAGGGCAGTAAAATGTGCTTCTGTCCTGTGTTGCTTCAGGGGCAGTTCCATACAAATGTATGCCTCACATTTTGGATTTCTACATGTAAAATATTTAGAGAACCACGGACCATTTCATTCTGCTTTACAGTTATGCACTACAGGGGTTGGACAATGAAACTGAAACACCTGGTTTTAGACCACAATCATTTATTAGTATGGTGTAGGGCCTCCTTTTGCGGCCAATACAGCGTCAATTCATCTTGGGAATGACTTATACAAGTCCTGCACAGTGGTCAGAGGGATTTTAAGCCATTCTTCTTGCAGGATAGTGGCCAGGTCACTACGTGATACTGGTGGAGAAAAACGTTTCCTGACTCGCTCCTCCAAAACACCCCAAAGTGGCTCAATAATATTTAGATCTGGTGAATGTGCAGGCCATGGGAGATGTTCAACTTCACTTTCATGTTCATCAAACCAATCTTTCACCAGTCTTGCTGTGTGTATTGGTGCATTGTCATCCTGATACACGGCACCGCCTTCAGGATACAATGTTTGAACCATTGGATGCACATGGTCCTCAAGAATGGTTCGGTAGTCCTTGGCAGTGACGCACCCATCTAGCACAAGTATTGTGCCAAGGGAATGCCATGATATGGCAGCCCAAACCATCATTGATCCACCCCCATGCTTCACTCTGGGCATGCAACAGTCTGGGTGGTACGCTTCTTTGGGGCTTCTCCACACCGTAACTCTCCTGGATGTGGGGAAAACAGTAAAGATGGACTCATCAGAGAACAATGCATGTTTCACATTGTCCACAGCCCAAGATTTGCGCTGCTTGCACCATTGAAACCGACGTTTGGCATTGGCATGAGTGACCAAAGGTTTGGCTATAGCAGCCCGGCCGTGTATATTGACCCTGTGGAGCTCCTGACGGACAGTTCTGGTGGAAACAGGACAGTTGAGGTGCACATTTAATTCTGCCGTGATTTGGACAGTCATGGTTTTATGTTTTTTTGGATACAATCTGGGTTAGCACCCGAACATCCCTTTCAGACAGCTTCCTCTTGCGTCCACAGTTAATCCTGTTGGATGGGGTTCATCCTTCTTGGTGGTATGCTGACATTACCCTGGATACCGTGGCTCTTGATACATCACAAAGACTTACTGTCTTGGTCACAGATGCGCCAGCAAGACGTGCACCAACAATTTGTCCTCTTTTGAACTCTGGTATGTCACCCATAATGTTGTGTGCATTTCAATATTTTGAGCAAAACTGTGCTCTTACCCTGCTAATTGAACCTTCACACTCTGCTCTTGCTGGTGCAATGTGCAATCAATGAAGACTGGCTACCAGGCTGGTCCAATTTAGCCATGAAACCTCCCACACTAAAATGACAGGTGTTTCAGTTTCATTGTCCAACCCCTGTACATTGTGATGGTCTTTTAGTGTAATATAGTATTTTGTGGTTGTAACCTGACAAAATGTAAAAAAGTTAAAGAGCTATGAATACAAGCACAGATTATAAAGACACAGTGCCATCTTCCTGCTAACCTGGTCTCCTTTTCCACTCCTCCCTTCACATTGTGAACACACAACCAAATGACCACTCTCTACATATACACACACACACAATAATAAATCCATGGTCTTGAGAAAGCCGTATGGCACCACAATGTGAGAGCTTCAGGCATGTTTCTTCTCAGAGAAATGTATTGCCATTTATGTCATTAGTGAAGTGTGAAAGTAGGCTGTCACTTGAGATCCCGTGGACAACATTTGGTTGCAACATATCAGCTGTTTAAAGCAGCCATGTAAATCAAGGTTTACATTCCTTGATACACTGCTTGTCTTGTCTTTAGGTGCCAAAGCTGCAATATGAGTCTGAAGCTCCCAGGCATACAGTTGGATCTTGGCAGGATCTAAAGGGCTAACATAGAGAGATCTGGACCGACAGCGCCAGCCAGCAGCTCTCTCCTTTAACATGAGTAAAACCAATCAGATGTTGGTGGATTACGGTTGAACATTCCTCTCTAGAGGAAGAGGAGAAAAGTTGGTGCAGTAAAACGGACCTGTCACTGGATCTGCACTCAGGAAGTGGAATTATTAGAAGGGCACAGCTGTCAGTTCAGGAAGGTTGACTCAGGCCAAGACAACTGGAGTATTCTATGGTTTTGGTTTAGAAGTCATTTATAGCAACTGCTTTGCCTTCGTTTAAAATGACTTTCAAGCGGTAAGAATAAAGAAGTCAAACATTAGGAATATTTAAATAATAGCTTTGGGAGCAAATATGACAGACAAAAATTTTCATTTCACAACACTGAAAGGGTCTGCTGGCACTTTAAAAGCATCATTATCCTTGTGCCAATATAATTACATCCTAAATGTTCAAATTGGTTTGCAATTTACATCAACTATTAGAATATCTCGTTTTTTTCTCCCTTTCTGCAATATTTCTGCCTAAGGATCAGTTACACCAGACGCTCGGCAAGTCCTCCATTACCTAGAAACACAGCAACAGAAAGCCATAGGTTGATCAAAACAGAACATTCAGTGAAGAGCTGCTGCTACAACTGCTGCTTCTGTTTAAATAAAGAAAAATGTTTACTACACCAGCAGCACAGGCCAAGTTTAAATGAAGCAGTTTAATAATAAATAATAAAAAAAGGATGAAATGTTTTCTCGTTCACATGTCTATTAAAAAAGAATATTTTGTAGGCAGTTATTGAGAACATTTGTAGATGTGTTGATAATTTGTAAATAAAAGCACATGGAAGCGGTTCATGAAGGGTACCTGGGCGGACTGAATATTGCCATCCTCACTTATGATGTATGAGTGACCCGATGCATTTGCGGTTTTATAATGAAATTGTTTTCTGAAAGGTGCTGAATTGTTATATTGTCTACTGTTTGGTTGTACAGGACAGTGACTGTTAAAAAATATGTTTACTCCAAATTGGGACTGGATTTCCTACTACTAATTGGTTTTGCTCTGAAAAGGACAATGGAAAGTTTGTCATGTGTCAAAAATATCAAGTATCGAGTATTTTTCCTTGTCGGTATGTTCAATTAATATCAAGTGTAAAATGTTTGTATTGTAAGGGCATGTCGGAGCTGTATGCTTCAGGTAAAAGTCTGTGTGATTGGATGAAAATGCTTAAGACTTTACGTCAAAATCTGTCCAAAGCTGCTCATCCGGCATAGTGTATGGAATCATAACTCACTAATTTAGCTATCTACTGTCTGCTCTTACGACCTGCTATGATCATGATTCACCTAAATGTTCTCTACACAGAAGCACTAGTTCTGTTTTATTTATTTATTTATTTTTTGATATATACTAGTCATAGAGTTATTTAATAATAGTTGTTTATCATAATAGTTTTACAGTTGTTTATTTTCAAGATGATTTTGGACATCACAGTGTGTCTCACCGTGCCTCAATGAACAGTTGCTAATATGAGCTCATTTTGAACCATAAAACAGTTTATTCTCGATTTAGAGGTCAGGGCTGACATACATCTAACTTTTTTCATGTAAAAAGCAGGAATAACCAATCAGAACCAAAGCTTTCTTTGGAAAAAACATTGAAAAGCCATTTTATTTATAGAAAATCTCATCTGTAATGTAGAACATGAGTGTGACATATGCAACAATGAGCAAACAATGTGTGTATGTGTGTTTGTGTACTGTCAGTGGGAAACATTTTTTCCGCCTATTCCAACTTACGCCGACCCCCAATCCCCATGTTGAATTAATTTATGCGGCTGGAACAATGACATTCACAGGCTTGTCACAGCCATAGAGGCGGTTCAGCTTTACACATGAACACACATGACATTGGGGATTAGCGCACAACATGACTCATACGACCAGCTAGCGAGCGTGCCTCTCAGCGGCCATGTGATTTCAGGCATGACTCTAAATGATTCCACAGACAACAGTAAAACTGCACATAGAACTCTCACAGTTTGCCTTAAACGACCTTTTCAGTGCTGATTTTCAGTTCTTTGGGCAGCTCGGCATCTGATTTGTGGCTGCTGCTCTGGAATTTACCTTGAGGTGTTGCTAAAACGGTTTGTGCTTGGTTGAAGCTAGACAAAAGGGTGACATTGTCAGTAAAATCAGAGAGGCATTAGCAGAAGCGAGAGGTGGAAGGAGGGCAAATGGAAACAAGACAAATATAAACTACATGGACACCGTCCAACAGTATATCCTGAGAAACAGACTGTTTGTGTCACCATTAGTGACACGTGAACCTCAGTATGTGAAAAACGTGATGCTTTTTGCTTTTCCGTTGAACCACACATCACTGATGCTTTCTGCAGTCTAGCCCAATGAGTACCAGCTCTCCCTGCACTTATGTCCTCATTTCCTCTCAACTGCACATAGATCTGATGCAGTTTGTTGCCCTAATTTTAATGTCTGAGTTTGTTTTGTTATAAAGAGCATATTTCATACATTCTGGCTTGTCATTTCTACAGTGTGTCCTCAAATCGAAGAGTTCAAACAGTATGGGGGAAATGTTGACATCTTTCTGAGAACAGGTTTATACTATATTAAAACGTAGCTGAGCAGAGTAATATACATGCAACCACTGCATGGGAGCACTGAATGTCAGTTGCTTTACCTTGTTCCATTGGCACTATGCCTTAAACCCCTGCTACTGATCATTAAACTGCGCAAATATAAATCTAGCTGCAGTTCTGGCCATCAAAATAACTTTTCACACTTGCAGTCAAGAAAGATGAAAGAGCAGTCTAATTTAATTATTAGAGCATGTAGCCCTATCTCCGTGTCCTTGTAGGACTTCAGTCAGCCGTGCTGCAGAGACTGCATCACCCGGCTGTTATGTAACAGAGTTCACATTAAAGATTAAGTAAGTTTGGGGGGAAGAGGGAATATTCTGTTTTTAGTTGTTTTTCCTGGGGGTCAAGATGAAAAGAGAGCTAACTACAAGCACTAGAAGAACAGCACAGAACCTGATGAACAAAATGACAGGAGGTGTTGAAATCAGAAGGAATGACAGAGATGAAGAAAGAGAGGAGCTTGGATATCCATGAACATCTTATTTTGTGGCTAGTTCAAATGTTCTTTGTCCTTATTTAGCCCAACGATATCTTGTATAAGAATATTTTGCCTAAACAAAGTCAAGTTGCTGTAGCCTAGTTCTGCTCCAAGCCCATTTAGACATCAATAGACGTCTTTACTGCGTCTTATAAATTTTATAGCTTTTGGAGTTCTTCACATTTTGTCAAACCATTGGGGTGTTGTATGAAAGACCAACATCAGGTAGTGCTTAATCTTCCTACTTGATGAAAGAAAAGGAATAAATACATATTTTATTTTTGGACCCGGTCCATGTGTTGGGGACATATGATCCAATGAAGACCTGGCTGTATGGTTAGGGTTGCTGTTCTGCTGGAAGGAGAACCTCTGCCACAGTCTCAGCTTTTCTCGCAGGACTGCCATGTATTTAGCTACCATTCAGCTACCCTGTCCCTTCTGAATGGACACATTCCT
Organism: Girardinichthys multiradiatus; assembly: GCF_021462225.1. Lineage (NCBI taxonomy): Eukaryota > Metazoa > Chordata > Actinopteri > Cyprinodontiformes > Goodeidae > Girardinichthys > Girardinichthys multiradiatus. The sequence goes on along the minus strand of NC_061817.1, from coordinate 16,838,280 downwards.
ACAGCATGATGCTGCCACCACCATGTTTAACCATGGGAATGGTGCTTTCAGGGCAATGTTCAATGTTAGTTCTCTGCCACACAGAGAGTTTTGTATGTGGTCCAAAACATTCTTTAGAAATAGATTTCATCTGACCAGAGCACCTTCGTGGCTCATGGTAAAATTAAAACTGGTCAGAATTGTAGATTCTCCCACCTGAGCTGTGGTTCTATTCAGCTCCTACATAGTCTCTTGGCTACATCTCTGATTAAAGCTCTCCTTGTCTAGCTTGTCAGTTTAGGTAGACTGCCATATGTTGGTAGTTTTAGCAGTTTTTGTCATACTCTGTCCACTGACCTGCTGTGTTCTCTAGCAAACCTCTGAGACCAAAACAGCTGCATTTACACTGAGATAAATTAACACAGGTGGACTCTGCCTGCTAAGTACGTGATATTTGTAGGCCATTGGTTGCATTGGATTTTATTTAGGGATATCAGAGTAAATTGGCTTAAAAGAGCTTTTACTTCAAAATAATGCTCTACTTTGTTTAAAAAGGAAAAAAAACTGAAAGCAAACTCTGTCAATACTGAAGCAAAGTAAGATAAATAGAGCGGAGATTGTTTGCACATGGTACACCGCATACAACAGTGTTATAACACAGAGCAAACTACTGTGAGGGACAACACACACACTCAGACAGAGAGGGAGTGGAGGGCAGACTGGATCACATGGAGGGAGGCTGGACCAGAGCAGCCTGTAAGCGAGGGAGGGCAATAAACAGAGAGCTCGATCATTTCAGCAGCCAGTCTAAGAAAGAGAGCAGGGATCGCCACAGATGTTTGAGCTCATTGCAGCAACCTAATCCCAACTCCACTGAACTGTTTAAGGATCACTCTGGTGCGTAGCCAGCGGGGGATTTTAACTCTACAGCTTGTTTTCCTGTTAGAGACTGGATGGAACACTGACAGTGATTCAGAGAGAAACTGAAAGCTGAGTTTTTATTCTTTGCTTCTGATCTTCCTGCACAGAGAACAGCATGCATATCCTGCAACCATACTGCATTAACAGGTTTGTGGGGAAAACATTGATCTAAACCAGTTCTTGTGCTACCTTCATGCATTATCCATGGATGATAAGTTAGTTTTCTGTTCTAAAGGTCCTTACATTAAATTTGAATGATAAAATTGAATTATATGATGAAGACATTTTCCAAATGAAGCCTCCTATTAGCTAATAACTCACATAAAGTTAAGTATTTCGTACAAAAATACAAAGAACAGTGCCTCAGAATCAACACAGAGAATCTTTAGAACATGCCGGGGTTTTATTTTATTTCTTTTTCCAGTTTATCATTGTGCAGGAGGAAGCAGGCATATGATCCTATAAACCATGCTTGCTTAATAAAGAGGCTGCTGTTAAAATTCCCAGTCCACTACAACACGCTCTGAGCAGCTGATCTTAGCTGATTCTCAGCTTTCACCTGCTAGGCTTAATCTTCAGGTGCAGCATTTATTGCATTTGTTGGAGATTTTCTGTATTGATTGTTTAATATGATTCCAGATTTTATTTGTAAAGTAGTATGCATGTATGCATGTATGCATGTATACATGCATACATGCATACATGCATACATGCATACATGCATACATGCATACATGCATACATGCATACATGCATACATGCATTGTAGCTGATGTTTATGTTGTTATTATATTCTGACTTTAATGTTCATTTAATTACCATGCCTTAAAAATAATAAATATATGCATTTTTATTATAGCTGGGAAATTCCCAAATTATTAACTAATACTGAAAAGCTAATAATTCACTGTTATTATTATTAACAGTGATCAGTTTGAAGAAACTATTTTTGGCTACTTGTTGTTAAAATCAAAATTGCAGCGCCCCTAGTGGTTAAAATAGCATTTTAATAATGTGCGAAACATGTTACACCCAGTCTGGAATTCTACTTCCTGCTACTTGCTGTCTGTTTGCTTCCGATCGATGCTCATGACCAAGGAGACACCTCAGCTTCCAGACTGGACAGCAAGCTTTCCTGTGAACACTGTTTTATTCCTGTCAAATGCTGTCATTTGAGCTCCCATTACTTGCACCATGTTGTGAAAACACGTCAGAATTTAATTGAGGTTTTTTTTTTTGCTCACTTTCAATCTGATTTGACAGCAAGCGAGACAATGAGAGGCAAAGGGAGAGAAGGAGAAGGGAGGACACTGGTGTTACATAATTGCTGCTGATAGAAGTTAGGAGAGAGGGCAAGAAGAGAGGAGAGGGATGGGGTTTAAGGGAAGCTGCAAAAGAGGAAAACACTACAATTAAATGAGGTGGGATTCAAGGCTTACAGCTTTGTGTGTCAAAGCAAAGAGTTAGAGATAGAGATTTTATGGGAATGTAGTAAACGTACAGCCAGCAGGCAGCTGTGTGGATTGGCTGGAAAAGAAAGCAAATGCAGATCTCTCCTCGGAATTGCTGGAAAATGCGGAAACATAGAGAATTATAGAACCAGTCAGGAGGCGGTAAAGAGATTAGTGAAGGAATTATCTTTATCCTCGGAAATCTGCATGTGCTGACTGTCATTGCATGTGTTTGTCCATTGATATGATTTACTCAGTTCTGAGTAATCCCAAAAAAACACTGAAAGCATAGAGTTGACTGGCCTCAAAATACCATGGGATAATATGAAATGAGATGTATGATTTAAAAAAAATAAAATAAAATAAAAAGATTGTGAGCCAGGTAAAGATTATCAAGACCCAGATATTGTCCACCCACCAGCAGCACAGCAGAGTTCCTGCTTCCCTTGTTAGCAACAAGTACTAACAACTCTATTAGTGATGGTTCAAGCAGCTGAGTTGCCTAACCTACCAGTTCAATATCAACTCTGCAGACAAATACTTTGATTTGATGCTTTGTAAAAGATGAATATAAAGGATACATGCAGTTCACAATACATGTTATTGTGTTCACCACAATGAGACTAGATTTTATTGATATTTTTATCTTAGTCTGTGCTTATGTCAAATATGCATGCACACAAAAGCATTCAAGGCAGGAAGGGGAAGCTCTGCTTTAATTACAGCTACACGAAACGGCCCCACGTGTATGCAATAAATGTTCTAAAAGCCGAATGTGTGTCTTATTTGACTGCTAATACATGTATCGCTGCTGCCCTGAGAATGAGCTGGTTGACATTTAGGAAGTTTTGCTAAATAAAATGTTCATTGTGCTGAAGTGTCAAAGCAGAGTGCAGAGAACAATTGCTGCTAATTCCTGTTGCTACTAGATTAATCTTTTAGACTCAATGTTGTTTTAAGTCATGTGATACATTGACCTGGTTGTTAAAAGCCCTGTTTGCCCAACAAATCCCAGAAAAATCAATATTCCCTGGTAGTACCTCGTTCAAATCAACTCTCTGTGAACTCAGATTAACCTTTTCCTAGTGGTCCTTCCTGTTCTGTGAGCTCTGCTGCCAATAAAGGAAGTATTTCACCCTTCCTTTTATGGAATCCCTGTTTTCCAGTCATCTCTCTTTCATTGACAACTAGGAATTTCCATCTTCCAGCTGAGAATGGTTGAACTGAAGTAGCGTTAGGGTGGGGATAAAAATAGGTTGGCTGGATAAATAAGGTTTGGGTCTGTGGCAGTATCCTGTAAATCTGAACAGCTCACAGAATGTGATATTATTAGATCTAAGTAGCCTCAAAAGAGAGTTTTCTGCTTTTCATTTTATTGGCATTTTCTCCTCTGACTTATATTTGGTCTCTCAAGCCCTGAAATGGTTATTTACTGTATATATACATCCTTTAAAATATGTATATAACGTCAGTCTTTGTTATATTTCATTTCAAAAACAGTTTGGACAAAATAAATGCAAATTGGCTTTTTAAATTACTATTATTAGTCATCATTATGTTGTTTCTTCTACCAGGTGGCCAGATGTGCCAAAGAGAAAGAGGAAAAACAGCCAGTGCTCTGTGAAGAGCATGTCTGGTAAGGATTATTAATCTCTTCCCTCATCCTGCTCATGTTTTCACCTCCAAACAGCAAACCAAGCACAATTCAAAACAGGTTCCCGCCAAGATGCTCAGGATGAAGACTTGCAGGAGGATTTAGCCAGTGATCTGTGTGAAGCTTGACTTCACAGCTGGCTCTCCTGAGTTCTGAGTGGTTTCCTGTCTTGCATTAAAATTATAATCCCTTCCTCATCATATTACATTTTTCCATAGAGGCCTTGTTGAACAGAGTCACCACCTAGGTGTGTGACAGGATCATGAAGGCTCAGTTTTAGTGCAGAACTACTAAATGTGAAGTAGTGTCATTTCTAGCTGAATATATATGAGAGTTAGATTGAAATATCCCTCAAGTTCTAACATTTTTGTGTAACTAAATGGGTCAGAAAGCCTTTGGTAACTGTAACCTACAGTTATCAGTGTTTTTTTTTTTTTTTTGCGTGGACAAGGTATTAAACGTAAATCACTACGGCAAAAAACATTTCATCTAAAGGGATATATTTTATATTGCTTTGAAATCTGGAATTTGTTAAAATCCATCTTGTGTAAAATAGGCAGATATGAATGATTAAACCAAGTGTTATTTTCAGCAATAGCAAAAAAGTTGGTTTAATAGGATTTATGAGTAGAAACATTGTAAGAGGGATAGACTTCCCAGGGATTTTGTGGCCAATCTATGATTGGTTGTTTTGTAAAACAGTTTTAAAAGAATTCTGATTTTAATAATTGTGAGAAAATAAAATAATAGCATTCTGAATATTTTTTTAACCTCCCTGTCATGAGCAGTCAATTATTTATTTAAGGAGCAGAGGTGATGTCACACTGTGTGTCCGATTAGAGGGCAATTGCTGTAAAACGTGTCGTTTTTTTATTTTAAAGCAAAGACGATGATTAATGAAGTGATTTTAAAGTGTCTTTAGCGTCTTATATTGGAGATTAACATTGCTAGCATAAGTTTCATAAGAGAAAACAGCAACTATCCTGTATTCTATTCAGCCTTCCTGTTATCGGCTGAAAGCTGTGCTCTCTCTTGCTGAGGGGTGGCTAGTTATAGGGATTTTTTTCTAGCCACCCATCCAAGCAACCCATATCAGTTTAACGTTATTCTAACTGCAACCTGACAAACCTTAACATTTAACGTGCTAACTGAGGCCTATAGAGTCTGATCACCAGCAGAGATTTTTTATCTTTTCTGAGCATTTTCCACCACCTGATCCCAGACTGAACTTGCTGGTGTAGCTCTCCTCAGTGCTTTACACTTGTGTGTAATCTGTAGTTTAGAGCAGCTAGCAGATTTCTACCCTCTTGATTCCAGGAATCATCATTTCCACACAGCATAGCTGCAGTTTTCTTATTTCGCTTAATTTCCTTGTGCTGCAGAAAGGGATGTTGTGTCTGACAGAATAAATTTCATCATGAGGAAATAAAACGAAAATATGCAAGCAACATCTCAAGAAATGAGCCAAGCTTGGCTACAAATGGTCCTTTCAAATTAAAAATGATGCTACATATGGTGACCAACTGGGTACAAGATGCCTTAAGAATAAGAGTCAATGAGTCAATGTTTGGAAGAGGCCATCAGAAAGCCCTGATCTTCGTTTCTGATAAAATTAGTGGGCAGAGTTGAAAAGGTGTTTGTGAGCAAGGAGGTCTGCAAACCCGACACAGTTACAACAGTTCTGCCTCTAGGAATGCGTCAACATTATCAAAGAATTATTGTCAGAAAGTTGTGTGAGACTGTCCAAAACACTTGACTGTCAGTTTAAACAGCATTTCTCCCAAATACTGAGGAAATGTAAGCAAAGAAAGGTGAACAGAAACTCAAAATATTTGATTGCTCATTATTCTGGCATTTAGGAAATAGAAATTTAGCAGATAATCCTGACTGACCTAAACCAGGAAATGTTTAGCCAGATTTAATGTCAAACAGCAAGAAAAAAAGTTTAGTTTTTTTATGCAGTGTGTTTAAATACAATAAAGTAAATAGTGGTTGTAGTCGCATAGAGTAAACAGTATTGGGCCAATAACTGAACCTGAGACTCCCCTCATGGGCTCACACTAAGTCTGACATAGATTCATCAACCTGAATTGTCTGGGTTGACCTCATATACCCATGGGCCAACCTTCAAGATAAATCATCCTGCTTCTTGTTAAGAATAAAACAATATCTGTAAGACATCAAAACCCAGTAATCAAGAGTACAAAAGGCTTTAGGTAAATCATTACTAATGTTTAATTATAAACACAGTGTAACATGTCGTGATTTTCTTTGGAGGTTGTCACCTTAGTAAATTATGTAGACTTTAAGAGACACAACAATTGTACTAAATGTTTGAGTTCTACGGGTGGAAAATCAAAACCTTATGCTTAATAGAGTCTTAAAGTAAGTCTTAAAGTAGAAAACATTACAATTGTGCAGACATGAAGGGGTTAGAGAGTTTTAAAAGAAAATCCACTAAAATAACTATCCTCATGTTGACTGGTTATAATAGCCCTTAGAGGGCTTAAGAAGCCATGCATAGGTGTTTTTTTGTGTGTCTTTACTGGGATGTTTGTGGCATTAATGCATTTCAAACCTCCTAAGCCTGCATGACAACAGTGCTCTGTGCAAAAGAGAAGATGTCACTCTTGTGTATGTTCAAATCTGTATCACAGTCTCTTGGGGTCCTGTGTACAGGTGCTTCACAGAGGCCCCTGTGATAACACTCAACCCCCCACCCCCTTTCCTTGTCCCCTCCTCATCCTCACTCTCACTGCTGATCTCTTCGTCTAAACATCTTTACCACCTGTCTGTTCTCTAATTATCATCTCATCTGTCACCTCATCCCATCTCGCTCTGCAACCTCCTCCTCCTCTCCTGTAGCTCTTAGTGTCTCTGTTCCAGGGTATATCCCCAGCTACCTGGAGAAAGACGAGCCGTGCGTGGTGTGTGGGGACAAGGCCACTGGCTACCACTACCGCTGTATAACTTGTGAAGGCTGCAAGGTACAGTTGAATATTTCTTCCTTGCTAACATGTTCTATAGTTCAAGGCTGTGCTACATCCGTGTCTTGCACAAGAATTTCTACTACTTGAACTTTTTCACATTTTATCAAGTTACACCCAAAACTCCATTGTATTTAATTGACATTTTATTTAAGAGAAAATCACTAAGTAGCGTATGATTTAAAAAAAGACATAAATTGGTACATGGTTTTCAGTTGTGTTTTACAAATAGAAATCTGAGCAGTCTGACATGCATTCAGACCCACCTAATCAATCATTTGCAGAACTGCCTTCTGGCACAAATTCAGCTATCTGTCGAGGTACCAGCTTGCATTTTCAAGACTTACCACTGATTCTCAATGGGATTTAGGACTCGACTTTGACTTGGGGTTGATTTGGGGTTTAGTCCCTCTTTAAGTTATTCATCTCAAAAAACCTTTTTAAATTTCTTGGCTGTGGTAATGGATGCTGATTGAAAATGTATGTAGTTAAACTTTTTTAGGCTTTCAACTAAATTGGATCCTATAATGACTTTAAAAAAGTCATTTACACTTTATTCACATTCCAACTGGATGTCGGTAATTCTAGATATTGGTATTAGCTAGTGATTAGTGGGATTTCTTTGGCTTAATCATAGTGTTTCTTGTAAAAAAAATTTTCAAGCATCATATTATTCTGCTTAAAGTCAGATTGCTGTAAACTAACATGATTTAGGTCAAACAGTCTTAATTTTCTTGTGAGCGCTCATGAAGAAGGTTCACTTATGTTATTGCTTAATAACTTAATCATTTAACTGTTCTTGGCAACAAGGATCCTGAAACACAAACAACATGTGATGATATCTCTGCGCAAGAAAACACATTAGTGCTTAATTAAATTTTCAGGTTGAGAGGTCATGTTAGATTAGAAAACCTGAATCTTACACACAGCAAGCCTTCTGAACTAGGTCTTCTATCAAAGCAGAACATGTTTGGCAATGAGGCACAGCAATGTGAAGAAAATCCAATATAACCCAAAAATCTCAAGCCAGTTGTCAAAAATGGTGTTGGAAGGATGATGATTTGGTCCTGTTTTAAAGCCACTGGACCTCACTATACCTTAGACCTTACATACCAAACTTTTCTAGAGATAGATGTGAAGCCATCAGGCAATCGGCTGAAGCTTGCCATAATCTGGCTCACCAATGGAACAATGATCCCAAACTCTGCTCCAACAGAATGGCTAAAAAATACAAAAATCAAAGGGCTTTGTCACGCCCAGACCTTAAACTGAGGTGAAATCTTATAGAAGGTTCACATAAAAATAGCATTCAGGCTTGAATAAACTGAAATAATGTGAAAGACGGTAGGGGAAGATTCTGTCACAGTAACATAAACGATTGTTAGTTCAAACCGAAGATGATTGTGTGAAGTTATTACAGCTAAAGGTAGGTACAACTTTTTATGTCATGTGTCATCTGTCAGACATACTTTTATCTTACTGAATAATAATATGCAAATAATGATACCTCCAAGTCAGGAGATGAGATGATACAAAACAGTTTGGGAAAAATTAAGTATGCCAGATTTCCACAAATTGTTAAAAGTATTTTAGAAAATCTGTGATACTGCAGAATACTGCAGTCCAGGTTTAAATAGCCCATACACTGTAGTTTTTATGCTTGTCTAATTCTAAGAAAGTCTTAATTCTAAGAGTGTTGAAACTGCTCCTTTTTGTGTTTTCACAACAAAATAAAGGTATTATAATTCACAAACTGTGTTTAAAGAATTTCTGTTTACAGTCAAATTATCCAGTTCAGGTTTGAACAAGAGATGATAAAATACAAACCAGATTTTAAAATAGCCCCTTGATTTTGTGTCATTTATTCATTAGTAGCCGATAGAGGAGAATTCAAGGCCAATAGAGAAGGGGAAGACAAACAGCAAACAGTCCGAGGTCCGGAGTTGAACCAAGGACAGCCACGTAGAGGACGATAGCCATGGGGCGCCCACTCCACTACTGAGACATGCAGCACCCTGGCCCTTTAGTTTAGCACCAGCAGGAAGCTAAAAATCAGATGCTAACTTTACTTTGGTTAGCAATTATAGGCCAGTTTTGGATCCTGTCCTTCACTCTGTCAGCATTTATTGTTTATACCATGACCATAATAGCTTGTTCAGTGCGGTGACTGCCCCAAACATCCAACTGATAAAAACATGTTTTATTAAGCCTCTGTCAGCACAGTAAGGCAATTCAAGAACTATTCCTTTCATACTTCAAAATAAAAGTTTCAAATGTAGATACAACAGGGCATAAGGAGAATCCTACTAGTAGCTCATGCTTATTGTTATGGAAAGATTTTTTTTTACCAAAGAAGGAGATCAGAAGGATGATCATCATTCTATCACCTTGATTAATTCAACCTTCAGACATGTTGCTGAGCTGAGCCAAAATTGTTTTGACCAGTCCAAAGGAAGCCACCCTCCTATATCAGTATTCTAAAAACCCCATGTTTCCAGCCCCCCCTTTAGGAACAGCAGAGGTTGAGAATAATTTAACGTCTCGACTCCTCCTTCTAGGGTTTCTTTCGCAGGACAATCCAGAAAAATCTTCATCCTTCTTACACCTGTAAATATGATGGCTGCTGCATCATTGACAAGATCACACGCAACCAGTGCCAGCTATGCAGATTCAAGAAGTGCATCTCTGTGGGCATGGCCATGGACTGTGAGTCATCCCAGACTTCTGACTCGATATCTCTAAAACGTTCGGCATACATTAGTGTGATAGTTTACTGGAAGGGTTTTAGGTTTAAACTTGTCAATCATCAATGTTACTAGAAGTCTTTGTTTTGGGGAACATAATTTAATTGTACATCCAGCTGTGTTGCTTTCAGGATACTCTGTAAACAGCCAAATTGACAACATATGGACTTTTACCACGTGTTAGAAGTTTCAAAAGTCAGCTACACATGAACTCACCCCAACCATTGACTAGACCCATCCTGTCTATTAGTGGTGCTCGATGACAGCAAGCGCGTGGCTAAGCGACGCCTCATCGAAGAGAACCGAGAGCGGAGGAAGAAAGAAGAGATGGTACGGACGCTGCAGATGAGGCCGGAGCCAGATAGCGCAGAATGGGAGCTGATTAGGATAGCGACAGAGGCCCACCGCCAAACCAACGCCCAGGGTTCCAGCTGGAAACGGAAGCGCAAGTTTCTGGTAAACTTTAGTTTTTACAGGCAAAGAACTGATTCCTCGCTGGAGTTTCAGGGCTGCTACTGTGAATTTATGAGTAATAGTTTCCTAACCTCTAGTAGAAAGTTGTCATATCACCATGAGTTTTAGAAAGGTGAATAAATAAAGTTGTGAAAGGCTGACGGCTAACATTTTAAACTACCTGAACTGAAAAAAAAATCTTTTTACCACTAAAAGTGGATATCTTTTACAAGATACGTTTGTAAAGTTTATTGTTTATCCCATTAGCCCTACTGCAAGGTTTATGAATTATGACAGTTAGAGCTGCACTGATGACAATCTCAAGGACAAAGTCCCATAGTCTGTTTGTACAATTTTCACCTGCTGACACCTAATTTTAGTCAAGTGAGATTTCTCTTTGTGAACGTCATGATAAGAAGATATAAGAACAACAGTGAAAGTATTTTCTTTCTACCCTTCATTCCTTGAGCAGTCCTTAAATAATTTATATTAGGAGCGGAGGTGACATCACACCTGAAAGAAAGAAGAGTAAATGAATACAAAGATAGGATTTAAAGATCTTTAGCATCTGATATTACAAATTAATTCTGTTAGCACAACTAGCATTACTTAAACATCATTCTAAGTGTGTATTCCCAGACAATGTAGATCATTACCTGAACTCAGAGATTTTCAAATTCTCGAGCTCAAAAGTTTAAAACAGAGCAACTTCGCTGTACTCCATTTAGCCCATTGTTCCTGCTACCTGCTGAACGCCTGCATGGACCACAGAAATGTCTGGAAATGTATAAATATAGCTTAGTTTTAAACAGCTTCTTACGTCTCAGTGCATTCGCTGGCTTCATTTTCAGCACATCACCAATACTGAAAATAGCAAAAATGTGTTCTTCCCTCAGTGACTGCATCCACACCAAAGTGTGGTGTTCTCCGCACAACCTGGTATCACTTAGTATTATCCACTCACAGATCTAAAAAAGATCCCACCAGCCAGTAACCAGGCAGAATCAGGCTAAAAATCAGACAATTCTGCTCACCCTCTGATTTCTCACTGCATTAATGATGGTGGTCAGAGGGACCAATGCCACTGATTGTATGGCAGCCTTACTTCTGTAAGTCTGCCCCAGGGCATCTGTAGCTACTATTTAGCCTAGCACTGTCAGTGTATGAATGTGTGTATGAATGTGTGGATGAATGTGTGGATGACTGACTGTAGTGTAAAGCGCTTTGGAGCGCTTTGGAACTTCATCAGACTTGATGAAGTGCTAGGCCATTTACCATTAAGGAGAATATTCTGACCATAACCATTAAATGTCAATCTCTCTGATCAGCTCTCGCTAAATTTTCTCTGGCATTATTATTAATTTCTTACATGCATGATAAAAAGTTTATTTGTAAATAGTCTATGATAAATCATTCAAGACTCTTAAAAGATGGCCAAAATAGAGTTATTGAAGTGGGTTGAAGTGTGAATGTTTACAGAAATAATTGCTTCTATATAATATTTGTGATAATGTGGACAGGCACTCAAAAAATATAGTACTTCTATTTTAGTATTGTTTTTAGATGGGAATTATCTCTGGATGAACTTGATTATTACAAATGATCCAACAACTAGTAAAAATATAACACAAGTAGATTTTAATCAACCAATAACATGTAAGTTTAACAGCTTAAATAACTGACAGAAATTCCAATCATTTTTTATTATGATTAATTTTGTTAATGTTCTGTAAATAGTTCTTGCCAGAATAGTTAGCATCTAATTGCTAACTATTCTGATGCTAACTAGATGCTAGCTATTCAATTAGATACTAACTATTCTGGCACACTTGTCAGTATTTCTATTACAAATCTAACAGAGTTAAGAAACTTCTGCTCAATCAGGTGTTCTTAGTGCTGTCTCTAAACTAGCTGAAGCTGGGCACTAGCTTACATTGTTGCACCAACATAGAAACTTACTTAACCACTGGTTTTCATAAGGTTGTTAACTTTTACTAAGGTGCTATAAATTATACATACACACTGGATTACAATAACTGCTACAACATTAGTTACATTCTAACCAAAATCTTAGAATTGTTATGAAATGTATGTGGCTAATTTTATAATTGAACCATTAATGAACCATCATTGCAAATTAATATGCTTATTTGGAAATTTAATAGCATTTAAAATTCCTTTTCTTATTGTGTCAAACTAGAAAACGTGAAGTGAAAGACTAAGTTTCTAGAAAATGTTCTTCTGATTAAAATACAGCTATAAAATATTATAAAATGTTTTTAAAAGGGTAATTGATAACTTCTTACAGTGGTGAAAACAATTAGTGTTGCCAGGCAACCATTATAAAGGCAAAAGCAGTTTTACACTTGAATAAAGGTAAGGATACGCAGGTATACGGTCTCTGGGAAGATGTGGAGCACAATGGCTGTAGCTGCTTGGCAACCTCATTGCTTTTTCATTTCGAATTGACCCTGATCTACACAGAAAAGCCATCGAAAAATTGCTTGTAAAAATCTTTTTTCCAACATGCCCATATTTCAGAGGACTGCACCTTTGAGTGTTCATGTATTTTCACCATAAAGAAAAAAACTGTTTTATAATTCATTTTCTAAAGCAATTCAGCTGCTTTAATGAGTAATCAGTATAATGTCTGCTCATTTTTAAGATGTTCTTATTTTAATAAGCAGCTTCGTCAACTTACTTTATAGTATCCAGTTGATGACCTTAATATATTTCTCCAGTGACCCTTAAAACCCATGCATATACATGGAAGACTTTCTTAGATCTCCCATCACATGTTGAAATGTGTTACCTGTTTATCTTTGAACAAAGGCTGATGAATCTTTTAAAATTTGCTCTCTGATTTACATATTTAAGTTTATATCTGCTGTATTTATTATGAGCAGATCTCTGTATGTGTATAATATACTGTGTGGGTTTCGCATCCGCAGCCTAATGGGCAGACAAGACACAGTTGAGCCTAGGGTCTTTTTTTCTTCCTGCCTCATTGACAGATGAATGTTATAATATGTTGTTTGCAGTCAGACGACATCGGCCATGGTCCAATGGTGCCCACTTCAGATGGAGATAAAGTCAATCTTGAGGTCTTCAGCGAGTTCACCAAGATCATGACCCCTGCTATCACCCGTGTTGTTGACTTTGCCAAGAAATTACCCATGTTTTCAGAGGTTGGTAAGAAAGGACGGTAAACTGATTTTACACTCAAAGTGAATTATGATCATTCCATGTTTAAACTTGTCGCTTCAGTTGTGCATTTACTAACACCTGATTGTTAAATCAGATCTAAAGAAGGCACAGTAGCCATGTCAGGTTAGACTTTGTCTTTCTTGGCTTGCCTGGATGCTGTGGGAAGTTGTGTTAAATAACATTGATCTCCGTCATACATGTACTAGCAGGCTTACAAAGGTTTTAGCTCCTTTTTAGCTTCATACCCACAAAAATGATGTCAGCAGAACAATTTTACAACTGTATTAAGTTCCACTCAACCAAAGTAGACCAATTCATGCTAGTGTCCTGCAAAGTATTGATAATGCTTGAATATTTTTTACATTTGATCCTGTTACAACCACACTGTTAAACAATTGTCTTTAGAATTCTAATTATTAAGTTGAATCCACCTTTGTGTAAATGAATATCTGCATAAATCCAGATGTTGTACAAAGGTCTCAGTATTTTGTTAGAACAGCATGATGAAGACCAAGGAACACAGCAGACAGGTCAGGGAGAAGATGTTGGAATGTTTAGAGCACGGTTAGGTTATTAATATCCTAAGTTTGACCTGTTTAATGCATCATATGAAAATGGAAATAGTATGGAACAACTGCAAACCCACAAAGACATGGTCATCCAACCAACCTTACAGGCCAGGTAAGGAGAACATTGATGAGACAAACAGGCAAGAGACAGCTTGTACATCTCTGGAGGAACTGTAAACAGCTTATGTAACATCTTTTATTTGTTCACATCACAAATCACATTTTTATGGAACAGTGGCAAGAAGAAGGTTACTGTTTTAAAGAAGCCATAAGAAATCATGTGAACAGTTTGCCACAAGCCATGTTTGTTGTCCCTTACAAGAAAAAGGTTCTCTGGTCAGAGGAGACTAAAATTGAACTTTTTAGCCTAAAAGTAAAATGCTGCTATTGCTGAAAAGTAACACTCCACATCACCCCTCAGGCCTTGACCTACCTCTTTGTGTCAGTGAACATAAGTCGCTTGGATCCCCCGAACAAGCATACCCCCATATCATGATGTTTTTTACTCTGGTAAACCTCAAACTTCCACTCAGAAAAATACAGTTTCACTACAGTCGGATAGGTGGTGATAATGCAGTGTTTTGTACACTGACTACTAAAAAGAGAAGAAGAAGAAAATAACCTTCACATTAGGATATTGATGCATGTTTTGTATCCTTATTGTCCCTAGAAGATAAATTATCAAACACCAGATATCACCACACTGTATTTAATAAAAATATGCAGTTTATTTTTTTCTGCTACTCGAGACCCTAGAGGCGGGTCTGAAAGACCCGCCGCACAGTGAAGCATTGTTAAATATGTACAACACTCTTCCAACTTTGATTCTAAGAACATTTTATAAATCCTGTAACTGTCTTTTTTGTGACTTTGTATAAAAACTTTGAACTATGAAATGTAATAACGCTGAAGTCCTGTTTTCTTGCCAGCTGCCTTGTGAAGACCAGATTATCTTGCTGAAGGGGTGCTGCATGGAGATTATGTCCCTGCGCGCTGCTGTGCGCTACGACCCCGAAAGCGAAACGCTGACGCTCAGTGGTGAGATGGCTGTGAAACGTGAACACCTGAAGAATGGTGGTCTGGGGGTTATTTCAGATGCTATATTTGATTTGGGCAAAAGCCTGGCACAGTTCAACTTGGATGATTCCGAAGTGGCACTGATGCAAGTTGTGCTACTCATGAGTTCAGGTGAGGTATTGTTAATGTTATACTGTAGATAGCAATGTGTGATGTAACTTTTAGAAACTCCTTAAACCATTATTTTTTTCCCTTTATTTATTTGCTTCAGATCGGTCAGGGCTAACAAGCTTGGAGAAGATCGAGCGGTCCCAGGAGGCCTACCTGCTGGCGTTTGAGCACTACATAAACTACCGTAAGCACAACATTCCCCATTTTTGGCCAAAGCTCTTGATGAAGGTGACGGACCTGCGTATGATTGCTGCCTGCCACGCCAGTCGATTCCTCCACATGAAGGTCGAGTGTCCAAACGAACTCTTCCCACCGCTTTTCCTGGAAGTCTTTGAGGACCAGGCAGTGTGACTTTGCACCCTGCACTAAACATACGCATTTTGGCAGTAAAGGAAGCATTGGCGACGGATGAACGTATTAGGAAAAACTGGATTTTGTTTTCATTTGTGAGAACGTGCCCTGTACATTTTTTGTTTGCCCATTTGTTGTCAAACACGAGACTTACCTTCTGCCACCAGCAAGTTCTCATCAGCATCATGAAACAGAAACACAGGCATTTTAAACTCTGCTTTCTGCTTTTGACAGGTGTGCACATACACATCTACAGGTGACAGTTTTAAAACACTTTGCCATAAAGGTACATCTATATGCAAATCCAATTGCATCTGTAAGGAGGGCTGGACTGTTCCCAAACCAAATGCAAACTGAGGGGCTTTGCTAGCTGCACACCTGCCTGTAACACACAGGTGTCTTTGAGTTTTTTGGGGGTTTTTTTCGTGTGTGTCCGGGACCTGACAGCTGACACCTCTGACAATCCCTATCCCCATCCTGCTTTACCCCCATCTCCCTAGCATCTCCAACAACAAAAGCTTCCACTTTCTGCGCTCTTTTCAATCCACTGTGGCCCTGAGAGTGTTCGTCGACCTACCTCCGTCACACAAACCTTCACGCAGAGAAACACACTCACAGAATGTACGTGCACTAAACACACCCCAACACTGTTACCTCATTTCTTGTCAAATGTTTTTCTTTATTTATATTTGGGGGCAGATTTAGTTCAATTAGAGAATATATTGCCATGCACCCCTCTGTTACCCATATATGTTATGCAGCTGCTGGGAGAAAATTCAGTGGAACAACTGTGTATAAAACACTAATGTACAAAGCATGATTTAAACTGCAAGTCTTATAGCTGAGGACTCTATACCATTCATCATGCAATGCAAGATGTCATGAACATCAAACTGCATTCTGTAAGCACTAAACAGTGATCATTTTTGGAATCAAGATTTGTGTCAATCTAGTCAAATCAAGCTAATTAAATATCAAACAAAACACCTTCAGGAGCCTCAGTGAAGCAAAAAGGAAATACATATGCAGAGAAATCGCTTGTCTACCCTGATGAAGATGTGTGAAAAGCTTTAAAACAAATTAAAATAAATTTGTATTGCATTGTGCTGATGAATATTGATTATACATCAGCATAATAGCACACTAAACAAATGCTACTTCTTAATTTGAGTACATTATTTCAATGGGAAAGCAATCCCTTTGAAACTAATGTAACTGTTTTTTTATCATACACTTTATAGCTTTATACGAACTGTTGGGGACTATCCAGATGCCAGCTGGATGGTGTTTTGGTATGATGCAAACATGTGGAGTTTGCTGAGCTGCATTGTGACTGTACTTGAACCATTAAGTTTAGTCTGATGAAGATAAGCTTGAACTTTTCAGCTCCAATTCTTCCAGTGGGTTTGGCATTTAACAAAAAGGTGACTGTGCTTCATGTCACCTGTAAAGTACGGCTGAAGATCTCCGATGCTTTGGGACCCTTTCTACACATCTTTAGCAGGGTTGCCAAAAAGATTTGTTTACATCAACATATTTCCAAAGGTAAAATTTAGGATTCCCAAGCAAATTATCAGAATCAATGTGCAGACTATTAGTGTTAAAAATTAATGATCTATCTTTTTTTTTTTTTTTTTACCTTTTTTTCCTGTCCTTTTGTCTGTAAGTTTCATTGTGACATTTACATCTTGCGTGGAACTTTTGTAGGTATCTTTTTTTAAATTTCTCTCCCATTCATGTTTTTATTTGATATTTAAGAGGCTTTGCTAGATTTTATAGGCACAAATCTCATTCCATTATGTATGGCTACCGACAGCAACGTATACATTTATTTTAACAATATGTGTTATTTGCCTTACTTTAAAACATAGCACAGTACACAGAAAATGTTTTTAAATTATTAAAATACTATAAGGTAGTTGAAAAAAGTGTACACCTATACCTGTGCAGGCCATAGCCAACAGCTGGTTAGAGTGTAGTGAATTTTTTAACCAGATTAGTATACTGTTCCAAGCCCCTCTGGGAAGTTTTGTTGTTTTTTTTACAAGAAGCAGATAGTCGAGAATTTATCCAGTTTTAGGACCAACCTTTGGCATCTAAATAAGTATTTAAGCTTCACTAATTTGCTATCTGGTAGCTAAGGTTAGTTGTAAAAGTTAATATCTAGCTTTAAAGAGATGAAAGGTCACCCACTTTTATATGAAGAAGCATGAATTAGTTGTAGAAGTTGATCAAACACTTTTTTTTCTTTGGCAGACAAGAATAAGCTACTAGATCAAGAATTACTAGATCAAATCATAGATGGATGGGTCGCTGTTTGCTATCAAGTCATTTTCCTTCTGAAAGCCCAGTTCACCCATTACATTTTTGTTGGCATTGTGGTCTATTCATTTATAAGTCAATATGTTTACAGAAAGCACTTTTGTATTCATAACATCTAACAAATCTTATACTATTTACAGCCTAGGCAGTGTCTTCATATATAGGTGCATCTCAGAAATGCAACATTTCGTGAAAAGGTTACATATGTTTCATTCATTTTAGAAAGTGTAACTCATATATAGATTTATTACACATGAAGTAAAATATTTCAAGCCATTATTTTTTTATTAACATGGCATGGAGGAGAGCAGCCTGTGGTCCTGCTGAAGTGTTCAGAAAGCCCAGGTTGCTTTGATAGTGGCCTTCAGGTCATCTGCGTTGTTGGTTCTGGTGTCTCTCATCTTCCTCTTGACAGAACTCCATAGATTCTCTCTGAGGGTCTGGTCAGGTCAGGTTGCTGGTCATTCAGTCTCAGTAACACCATCCTCACTGAACCAGCTTTTGGCACATTAGGGAAAGTGGGCTGGAAAATGAAATTAGCAGCTTCATAAATCCTGCCAGCAGAAGAAGGTTGAGTGTTCTTAAATGTCCTGGTAGATGGCTGTGATGACTGTGAACTTTAGAAAACCAGTAGACCAGCAGATGACATGGAACCCCAAATCATCACTGACTGTGGAAACTTCACACTGGACTTCAAGCAACATGGATTCTGTGCCTCTCCACTTTTCATCCAGACTCTGGGACCTTGATTTCTAAATAAAATGCAAGCTTTACTTTCATCTGAAAAGTCTTCTGTCCAATACTTGTGAAGCTCCCTCAAATTCTTGAATGGATTTTGCTTGACAATCCTCTTAAGGCTGTGGTTTTCTCTGTTGCTGGTGCACCTTTTTTACCACACCTTTTCCTTCCACTCAACTTTCTATGAATATGCTTGTATACGGCACTCAGCTTTTTTTTAACAATGACCTTTTGTTGCTTGACCTCCCTAGCAGAGATTGCTAAAGTCTTCTGGACAAATCTGTCCCGTCAGCGGTCTTCTCTATGATGGTGTAGGCCATAATATGGCCATTACATAACATTTACACATTATAAATGTTTTTTTTTTTCTTAAATTGGTGTTATGTAATATTCAAATTTTCTGAGACACTGATTTTTGGGTTTTCATTCTCTTTAACCTGTACTCATCAAACTTACACAACGTAAAGGCTTGAAATATGTCACCCTATCTGTAATGAATCTTTACACTCTCTGATTTTCACTCTGAAATGAGTGACAAAACATTTTTTTTCACAATGTTCTAATTTGTTGAAATGTACCTATATGTATTTGTAGCTAGAATACCTCACCCAACACATACCTCCTTTTTCATTACCTCATAGACACACATTCAATTTTCAGATGTATTTACTATTTTTTTATTGGTTTCTTTTAATAGTTTCAGATAAGCTCTGGGATGCACACACTAGCTGCGTCAGTGTGTTCTCCTCTGAAATTCTTTCCCATTTTCTGCCTGGCAGTTTCCTTCCTTTATCTCATTTTACATCATGTTGTGATAGGCACACAGGGCACATCCTTTTGGGTGGTAGGTAGGTAATGGTTGCCCACCTTCCCTACTCCAACCTCCACCTGCAACTGCCTGAATCCCAACAGACTCTACCTCACCTCTCGTCTCCATGAAGCTGCCCTCAGAATGCAACACAAGCACATCTGCGCAGTCAGATACGCAAATGCATAAAAATGCTATATATTCCCACAGTAAACAAACAAATTAGCAGCATTGAACTACTGTGAGTGTGCTGTTCCACCAATAACATCCGCTTGTTCCTATTTAACGTGGATTAACCGCTAACATCTGTCAAGGCAAAATCTGTCATTTTCAACCCTTGTTCATTTTCTGACTATGTGGGACCAAGAGATACTCTGAGTTCAGTTTTTATTTTAGAACCTGAACAGACAGCGGGTTACGGGTGGATGAGTGACATTACAAAGTGCTGCCTGAATTTCAGAGAAGAGAACTTTATGAGGACGGCGACAGCTTTGAGACTCCAGATAAAGTCAGCAGTGTTCACTTGTGGGTATTGCTTTAGCCGTTGGAGGGAAGAGCAACCCATGAGATTGCTGGGAAACGCCATGTCTTGAGATTGTCACTCTGTATTAATGGGCTAAATACTTCTCCAGGAGAAATGGACATGCTAATCAAAGGACTGGTCCTGGAAACCTCCAGGGAGAAATACACTCTGCTGTAAAGACGCCTACCAACCATATCCCCAACTGCCATCCACTGAAAAAAGAATTATCAGGTTCTTTCTTTGCACTAAAACCACAATGTCTGTATCCTTAACTGTACTGGACACTTCTCTATGTCTCTTCCTCTGCTTTATTCATCTCATGTCTTGATTACCAGCTCCAAACCATAAGAATTTAGAGCAGAACCTTTAGGTGCCACCACTCTTAGTGTTATGTTGTGGGTTATTTAGGACACAAATGCACAGATGCAAAAGGAACTATATGGATCCACACCCGCCTTGTCAATACCACTGTGAACAAAAGCCCTGATGAACCAGACTACACAGAGACAACTGCCGGTTCATTCACCCAGATATGTTCATGCGCCTCTCAAGAGTGTATCTTTAAATTTTGTAGTGTCTTGCAGAAATATTAATACCTCTTGAGCTTTTTCCACATTTCATTGCATTACAACCACAAATATCAATGTATTGGATTGGGATTTCATGCGACCATCACTAAGTTACATAGAATTATGAGGAGTACTAGTTATCCACTGTTATGTGTTGGTATGTCACAGAATTGAAAAGTCACCCCTAACTTTCTTCCTTTTCCTGCTAAAGAAAAACATCCCCAGATCATGATGCTGCCACCACCATTATTTACAATGGGGCTGTTTTTTATCATTCAGAGTTCTACACTATTTTTGTTGGTGTGTTACATTAACTCACAATAAAATACATTGAAGTTTTTGGTTGTAATTTGTCAAAATAAGAGAGTTTAAAAAGTATGAATGCTTTTGCAATGGACTACATGTACTATACCAGTACATATATGTAAATATTTAAAGATATATATATTTTTATGCAGTCAACCCCGTTCAGATCATGTGACACCATGTGACAGAGGCTGCCATCCCATTTGGATGAATATCTGCAACATTTTTGAAAGTGTTTTCAGTTGACATGAAGATTCTTGTTTGACTCGTGGTGATTACCAAGTAACCTTCTTAGTTCAGTGATATTTGTGCATGCCTTCAGATTTTCCCTTTTTTTCTCCTGTTCCTTGTTTTCTGTGACTGAGGGTCAGCTTCCCCGTTGGTGATGTAGATCTGAGCTGGCAGCACAGCCTCTCTGTATCTCCTTCTCTGCCTAATGTTCAGTGGAGAAGTCCTCTCCCTGTCATCATAAAGAAACCACACCAGCACCTCAGGGCACTTTGCCTCCGGCTGAAAGGGGGCCGCACCAGCGCTGAGCAGAGACAGCAGCCATCCTCTAAAAAAGAAAAGGGTGTCTAATGGGGGTTTTGCTGCTTTAACAAGCTTCAGACACTTTTGCTGTTTAAAATCTGATCTCTTTAAGGGTAACACATTCAGTTTGGCACCTTTTATATGAAGAATAGTTTATCAGTTTAATTCTTAAATGTGACTAGAACCTTTGGTTTGCTCTAAATGTTTGGAGTGGTTCTTGTTGCTGCCTCTTTGGGTCAGTTTATCAATTACAGACTTCACCTGCAAAAGCCAGCTTTGTTTTAATTTGAAAGAAAATGATAACAGCCCAGGGTAATTTTTCAACCTTTGAAACAAAACTGCAGAATAAATCAAACAGTTTCTGTTTTGTTTTTTTTCCACTTTCTAATGGCAGGATTGTGATTTCACTGTCTCTCTTCTCTCTTTCTCTCATGTTTACTGTAGCCTAAAATGTGAATTTGATCCTAATCTCTGCCGTTGCGCAAAACTGTAACGACTAAATGTTCTCTTCTGACTTACCCAAGGAAAACAGTTCCTTCTGTCTTTCCATCTGTCCTGCACCGTCCTTTTGTTCTCTCCCTTCTTCTGCCTGTTCTGCATCCAGAAGCCCACCCAGCTCCCACAAGCACTCAATAGTGGAGTAAAATGACAATCCATGCAGGAGTGTGTCTCTATGTGGAATGTAAAATACTGCAATTATGTGATTAAAGATGCATTGTAAAAGACCTCAAACTCACATTGTTTTACTGTTTTGGACCAATTGTTCTGCTCATACAAGTCAGAAAACTGGTCATGCACCAATCAGAGCTTTGTAAATTTGACCTGCTTATGTCGATTGGCACATTCCACTTTCTCCCTAACAATTATTATGTAAAAGATAAGTGAACAGCAATTGAATAAATGTCTTAGCTTTGCTGTTGTGAGCAAGAGTCTCAATTAGGCCGCAGCTTTCGCCCGGCATAAATGACCACAAACATGTCATAGAAATATCAGTTTCCTGTTTTAATTGCGTCCAATTGCCTTTTTGCTTCATCCTATTTCATTTTTTTAATGAAATAGGTATACTGATACTGAAAATAGCTAACCTTAACTTTTCTTTCTGTAGTAACAACTTCCACATTGAAGAACGGTTTCAGCATGATCTGGTAACATTTAAGCTGGGGCCACATTGCAAGATTTTCTCCCCGACTTTACAAACGTTCGCATCAGTCTACAGTTGTGAGTCAGCAGGGCAAGTTGGAACAAAAATCTGTCATTGTGAGAGGAGCTGAAGACTTGGAGTCTGCAAGTGTGTGAAGGGAACCGACCCAATCCAACCTCAGTTGCAGTCAAACAAACATTATTGAATTTTTTGAGGCGAATCTGGATTGAGTCAGGTAGAGTGAACTGATTACCAAGCCAACTGCAATGTTGCTGACAGCCAATGAAAAGGCTGGGACATGACAATGTTGCAACATTATTAACATAAACACACTGGCCATAATCCACATAGTGATAAAACACAAACAGAAAAACTACAGAGATACTCAGATATTTCAGACCACAAAATACAATAAATAATGAAGAGCCTCATTAAAATAACCAAATAATTCACATATTAAACATAAAGGTATTGAGGGTTAATTTAACAAATAGACATTTCTGAATCAAATATTTTCCACATAGAATACTTATAATAGATCACTAATGTTTATTTGCACTATCCAGCCCAAACATGTTCAGATTGAAACATGTTTAGATTACAGACAACATTTAAAATATAAAACTAAAACAACAAAAAAGCTCACAACCACAAATAAATGTTCCAAACTCTCACCAGGAGTATAATAAAGAATACAGTTAACACTATCCACATCATTTTCACCTTTAAAAGAACCATATTTTTAGGTGCATCTCATCATTTTATGGTGGAGTGGAACAGAAATGTAACCTGTTTGGCATCTGAGAATATCTTCTGTTACCGCCACCTACTGCTATGTTTGTCCTTTTGTGAGATTTTCCACAAGAGTTTAATGCATTTGATGTGTTCAGTTGTCTTTAGTTGGTCTGATAGATCCTCCAGTCTCTGATCCAGCAGCAGGCACAGCTTTTAATTGTATGATCATCAGTCTTTCAGTCATTAAACAAAAAACCAGCCTGTTAGTGTGAACGCCAAGTCTTTTAAAACAATCTGTCAAGACTAAAGTCATGTAGTGTGTCCTCAGCTTCAGGTGTGGTGAATTCAGCAGTTAGGACCAGTCAAGATTCTGGTCACAAGCCAGTTTCTCTGCACATCTCTAGTTTAGAACGTGTTTTAGGTTATTTAAAAAGCAGAGAAATACATTTATTTATAAAATCAGTATGGAATAACTACTCTTGGAAAATTTACAACCTAACATTACGGCTTAGTAAAAGATAACTTGTTTAGCAATATATTATGGGTCCACCCTGTATATTGCATTATTATTATTATATTGCAAAATCCCTGTGCATAAAAAACTGAAGCAGTGGATTCAAGATTAAACAAACAAAATATGTTTGCTGTTCCCAGTCAGCTGGGCCTGAAATGTGGAAAAGTTGAAAAGGGAAAAATCATCAGTTATACGTATGAAGACATCAGGATGAAAAAGCTCAAATTGAAAATGCAAAATTGACATCCAAAGAAATAAGAGACAAATATGCAGAACTGACATTTATGAACAAACTGTAATAAAATGACTGCAGGAACAAGAGGAAACATAAACCATCACTACCTCCTAAACAAAAGAAACAAGGTTCTTCTGACTTAAAGAGTCATGGAATGAGGATGGGTGGAGCTCTTTTCATGCAAGCATTTCTACTCCAACAGTTCAGGAATCATTTTTCTAGCCAGTTAACTTTACAGGCTAATATATGTCAAAGGCTAAATATAATGCTCTGTGATATAGAGCAGCAAACTCAAAATGATGAATAAATAGGAAAATGTTGCTTAGCTGTCTGTTTTTATTTGTAGAACTGGATGGAAGTGGGATTCAGTGATGAATCCTGAATCTACTTTGGCATATGATACTGCAATGGGTGCTTGGTGCACCTCTCAATGAAGCTTAAAGAAATGACTGGATGCATTGTTTTGTCTGGTTTGTTGCACACTGAAGCACCTCTCACAGTAACTTTTAGTTGGTACCACAGGCTTTGATGAGTGTATCAGAGAAGCATCATGTGAGACTCAGCAGAAGCAGCTGGGCTGATTATGTCCTG
The DNA here is from genome assembly GCF_021462225.1 of Girardinichthys multiradiatus. Classification (NCBI taxonomy): domain Eukaryota; kingdom Metazoa; phylum Chordata; class Actinopteri; order Cyprinodontiformes; family Goodeidae; genus Girardinichthys; species Girardinichthys multiradiatus. The sequence continues at coordinate 16,813,763 of NC_061817.1, read as the reverse complement.
TTAGCAAGCAGCCACAGTTTTCCTCCACTGCTTGTTGAATAAAGAGCTGAGCAGATGTGGCCTGGAGCCACTAAGTAAACAGTTTTAAATGAACAGGCACCATTGTTCTCCTGTTTTCTGTGACCAATTGTTGTCGATGTAACCAAAAAACAGTATTTCAGTAATCTAAAGTATGTTTTATTGTAGTTTTTTCTGGTGGGTATGAAACATTTTTAACATGAAGGTATTTGACATCAGTTTGTGCAACTATCTGAGAATTCTGTCAACTTTTTATAAACATAGAAACGCACCGACTACTTGGCAATATTAAGCTCAGCCAGCTTTACGTGATAGACCAGCACAAAGTAGGGCATAACTGTGATGTGGACGAAAATTGATGCAAAGTTTTTTACTTTTGTTACAAATAAAAATCTAAACCGTCTGGCACACATGCGCATTCAGCTTATCTGTAGAACCACCTTTAACTGCAATTACTGTTCAAGTCTTGTTGGATATGTCTCTAGCAACTTTGTACATCTAGAGACTGAATGTTTTAATCCTTCATAAAACAGCTCAAGCTTTTAGGGTGTTAGAGTAAAGCGGGGTGAATACAAATGCCAAACCCACTTCTTTAGATTTTTTTTTTTATTTGTGTAAAAGATTCCTTCCTTTTTGTTAGTTTTTCACATAAAATCCATTGAATTCATGGGTTGCAACAGACAGAATGTGAAAAACTTCAAAGGGTGTGAATACTTTTGTAAGGTTGTGAAGGTACTGATCTAATATTAGAAAACATCATGACTGATATTCCATATCAGAACAAAGAGTTAGAGGTCAGGATTAGCTCCTAAACCAAGTGTTATGTTTGAACAAGGTAACATAGAGCTATGGGATTAAAGCTCTGGTCAGGCAGATATTAAATGACCCCCAATGTTCAGAGTCATTCTAATATGTTTTAAAACTTAATACATGTGAGGTTTCAGAGAACTGAACCACCACCATACTTTGCTGAAGCCTCTCATCAGAAAAATCGTTCACCCGGTAATAATGGAACCTTTGTTATCCTGCGAGGAGCAAGATGCTCTTTTAAAATGCTAGGGTTCTAAATTCAATCTGAAAGTCTTTGTTAATTTGTCATTGGTTTTTTTAGACCTGAAACTTGTGTTGTCCTCCACCCAACACCAGACACACAAAAAATAACTTTTAGTACAACCTATAGATTTTCAAATGCATTGAGGTCCGCGGTGTTCAAGAAGTGCATTGTTAGCCAAATTTGATGTGTGTTTGGGGGTCATTGTCCTGCTGGAACTATTTGGCTAGTCCATGTGGACAGCTATGGTTGTCGGCGTTTTGGTTTGTGTGTGTGTGTGTGTGGTTGTATTTGCTTTCTAACATTGTGTTCAGTTTCCCAGATGGTGCTGGAGCTCTCAGGTGCACTGGTGGACAGGTGCGCCTTGTTATGTTGATTGCTTGGAGGAGGATTTAAGCAGGAGGCTGCCAGCACTTCGATGTGAGAGTGTTTGCCTACAGTGGTAACAAACTCAGCTTTGGTTTTTTGTGCTCCTTGTAAACTTTGCTTATGCTCCCTCTCAGGTTATTGAATCTGACCTTTTGGATTACTGCTTCAGAAGACTCTGTGGCTAAAGGCTACCTACTAGACTTCGCTTCCTGGATTATTGCCTTCGACTGGATTTCGTTCTGGCTGGCAGCCATCCTGATTCCTTTGTCTCTCAGCATCTGGACATTAAGCATATCCTGTCCACCCTCCCATGTAAGATATCTCAATTTGGATTACCAAATTGGAGAGAAGAAATCAACGTCTAAGTAATTTCGTTCTTTTATATTAAATTGGAAAGGTGTATGTAGAGGTTGGGGCAGGATGAGGCATGGTTATGGTCATTTAGAATCACCTAATTAATCCAAGGTATCAACTTGTTGCATGCAATATTGATTGAAGTGTTTTATGCTGAGCTGTTTTGATTTTCTGTTCAAGGTGCGTGTTCATGTTTTTGTCCGGCTGATCCCAAATCCGCCAGGAGTTAGAAGTTGGACTTTTAAAGTTTTTCATTCAAAGCATCTGTCTGGGCCTCGTGGCCCGACCACTCCTTTGTCCCAGTTTGTTACTGGAGTTTTTCCACTGAGTTCCCACCTGAGAGTTTTATGACTCTTTGTTCGAGATTCGGGGCAGTCAGCTGCTAGTGGCTAAAGGGGCGCAGCCTCATCATTCTACCAGCTGATCGCCGCCACTGAGACACATCAGAACACCAGGAGGGCTTCTCTTTCCAATTTAACCCAAATTGCACATTTTGTCCATAAAACTGCTGGTTTGATCTTCATAGACACTAAATGCACATATATTTTCTTTTATCATTATTGTCAGCTAGTCATTTTTTTTTATCCCCTTTGTGTAGAACAGTGCTTGTTAGTTAGGTGAAGGTTTTTGGACCAGAATGGTGGTATATCAGAATTATATGGCTTCAATAAATCTTCACATATATAATTAAGAGAATCATTGTGTTTATGTGCAAGAGTGATTTATCTGTCAAAATAAGGTCAAACTTTCCCTACCTTTAATGAAGCAGTTGATTAAACAGTGATTTTTGATTAAATATTAACTAATCATAATCATTACAGTTTCATCATCAGCTGTCTTTGAAGCAAGACCTCCTCTAGGCAAATCAGTTTACAATCTTGTTTTTCTCTGCTTTAAATATAAGCCCCTTGTTCAGAGGGAACCTGTAATAAAAAGAACTGTGATAAAATGGTCACAGGAAGCTGAAGAGCAAGGTTGCTTTGAGACTACAGACTGGGACGCACTGTGTTAGCCACATAGAGAGGACATTAGTAGCATAATTCTCTCCTGCCAGACATCCCACCCACCTTTGACCCAAAGCTGCCCTTTCACACCTCAAATGTTTTATCTTCTACCTAAGCCATTGACCCTTCTGCTTCTGCTTACCGCATTGGAGTTGAAGATGCCATCATACACCTGCCTCAACAAACCCACTGTCATCTGGACAAAGCCAGCAGCACCGTGAGGATCATGTTCTTTGATTTCTCCAGTACATTTAATACAATCCAACCTGATTTGCTTTGTCAGAAACTCCAGACTCAGGTGGAGGCCTCAACAATCTCCTGGATCAAAGACTACCTGACAAAAAGACAACAGTTTGCGAGACTGAAGGGTTGTGAGTCTAACCAGGTAGTCAGCAGCACAGGAGCACCACAGGGGACTGTACTCTCACCATTCCTTTTCACTCTGTACACCTCAGACTTCCAGTACAAGACAGACTCCTGTCATCTGCAGAAATACTCGGATGATTCTGCAGTTGTGGGGTGGATCAGATATGGACAAGAAGCTGAGTACAGGGAGCTTCTGGACCACTTTGTGGCATGGCCTAGAAACAATAATCTCATCTTGAACGTGAATAAAACAAAGGAGATGATTGTAGATTTTATGAGAAACAGGAATAGATCAAACACCACTTCCATCATGGGAGAAGAAGTGGAGGTGGTGGAGGAGTGTAACTACCTCGGTGTTCAGTTGAACAACAGACTGGAGTTGAGATGCAACTGTGAAGAAGGGACAGAGCAGACTGTACTTCTTATTGAAACTTAGGTCCTTCAGTACAAGATGCTGCAGGTCTTCTATGCATCTGTTGTGGAAAGTGTGATCTCTTTCCCATCATCTGCTGGGGTAGCAGCATCAGAGCCAGAGATTTTTAAAAGCTCAACAAGCTGATAAAGAAGGCTGGCTCTCTTCTGGGGAAGGATTCTTCATAAAATTAAGAACATTATGGAAAACATTACACATACAAATATTACTCCTGCCCTCCAAAAATGTGGGCTTTATGGACAAGAGGCAAGAAGAAAACCATGAGAAGTCATGTTTGCAGTTTGTCACAAGTCATTCATGGGACTCAGTGTGGAAGTTTGTCCTCTGCTCAGATGAGACCAAAACTGACCTTTTGGCTAACATGCAAAAGGCTGTGTTGTGGGAAGCTAACGCTTCACATCATCCACAACATCTCCATGGGGGAATTTAACTGCCGTACCATCGTTCTTTGGGAATGCTTTCTTCAGCAGGAACAAGGAAGCTAGTCAAAGTTGATGGAAAGATGGATGGACAAAAGGCTTTAGAATGGGGCGTACATTCACCTTCCATTAGAACGACATAAACATAATCATGTGTAAAAATGGCCCAGTCAAAGTTCAAACATAAATGTAATCAGAAAGCTTTGGCAAAACCTAAACATTATTTGCAGATCTTCACTTAATCTGACTAGGCTTGAGCTATTCTGCTAAGAAGACTGCATGTAGATGTGCAAAGGAGGTAGAGAAATAACTCAAAAGATATACAGGTCCTTCTCAAAATATTAGCATATTGTGATAAAGTTCATTATTTTCCATAATGTCATGAGGAAAATTTAACATTCATATATTTTAGATTCATTGCACACTAACTGAAATATTTCAGGTATTTTATTGTCTTAATATGGATGATTTTGGCATACAGCTCATGAAAACCCAAAATTCCTATCTCACAAAATTAGCATATTTCATCCGACCAATAAAGAAAAGTGTTTTTTAATACAAAAAACGTCAACCTTCAAATAATCATGTACAATTATGCACTCAATACTTGGTCGGGAATCCTTTTGCAGAAATGACTGCTTCAATGCGGCGTGGCATGGAGGCAATCAGCCTGTGGCACTGCTGAGGTCTTATGGAGGCCCAGGATGCTTCGATAGCGGCCTTTAGCTCATCCAGAGTGTTGGGTCTTGAGTCTCTCAACGTTCTCTTCACAATATCCCACAGATTCTCTATGGGGTTCAGGTCAGGAGAGTTGGCAGGCCAATTGAGCACAGTGATACCATGGTCAGTAAACCATTTACCAGTGGTTTTGGCACTGTGAGCAGGTGCCAGGTCGTGCTGAAAAATGAAATCTTCATCTCCATAAGCTTTTCAGCAGATGGAAGCATGAAGTGCTCCAAAATCTCCTGATAGCTAGCTGCATTGACCCTGCCCTTGATAAAACACAGTGGACCAACACCAGCAGCTGACACGGCACCCCAGACCATCACTGACTGTGGGTACTTGACACTGGACTTCTGGCATTTTGGCATTTCCTTCTCCCCAGTCTTCCTCCAGACTCTGGCACCTTGATTTCCGAATGACATGCAGAATTTGCTTTCATCCGAAAAAAGTACTTTGGACCACTGAGCAACAGTCCAGTGCTGCTTCTCTGTAGCCCAGGTCAGGCGCTTCTGCCGCTGTTTCTGGTTCAAAAGTGGCTTGACCATGTAGCCCATTTCCTGCACACGCCTGTGCACGGTGGCTCTGGATGTTTCTACTCTAGACTCAGTCCACTGCTTCCGCAGGTCCCCCAAGGTCTGGAATCGGCCCTTCTCCACAATCTTCCTCAGGGTCCGGTCACCTCTTCTCGTTGTGCAGCGTTTTCTGCCACACTTTTTCCTTCCCACAGACTTCCCACTGAGGTGCCTTGATACAGCACTCTGGGAACAGTCTATTCGTTCAGAAATTTCTTTCTGTGTCTTACCCTCTTGCTTGAGGGTGTCAATAGTGGCCTTCTGGACAGCAGTCAGGTCGGCAGTCTTACCCATGATTGGGGTTTTGAGTGATGAACCAGGCTGGGAGTTTTAAAGGCCTCACGAATCTTTTGCAGGTGTTTAGAGTTAACTCGTTGATTCAGATGATTAGGTTCATAGCTCGTTTAGAGACCCTTTTATGATATGCTAATTTTGTGAGATAGGAATTTCGGGTTTTCATGAGCTGTATGCCAAAATCATCCGTATTAAGACAATAAAAGACCTGAAATATTTCAGTTAGTGTGCAATGAATCTAAAATATTTGAATGTTAAATTTTCATCATGACATTATGGAAAATAATGAACTTTATCACAATATGCTAATATTTTGAGAAGGACCTGTACAGCTGTTACTGCAGCTAAAGGTGGCTCTACAAAGTATTAATTAAAATAATGGCCTTCATTTTAATAATATTTTGGACATATTATAGTACCAGACAAAAGTCTAATGGATCACCTGTAAATTTATCCTGCAATGAAAATGAGTGAATAATATTTAATGATGTATTCATGTAATATGGAGCTAGTTCACAATTTACTATTCAAACAGTGAGTGTGTTTTAGCAACCCACAGAGACCAACACATACACACCATCACGCAATCAATATATAAACAATGTTAGCAAAGTTTATTTGGTCAGTATATATGACAGCACTTGCAGTTTTAATTTTGATTTAATTTTGAATGGAACAGATCAGATGAGTGTCTGAAAATGAGCCTAAAATCTCCTCATGGAGCAAAGAACCTTCAGCATTTGATGTTATTCTACTTTCTGATGTGAAAAGCGTGTGATTCAGCTTGTACTTTATCACAACAGTCTGCTGGTTACCCCATCTCCTCCACTTGAGGCAGACACTGACCCCACAGCTGAAGGGAGCAGTCAACCAGACAGGTAGAACAACTATCAGAGGAGTAGCCAAAAGGCCCTTTGTGACTCTGGAGGAGATGCGGAGTGCCACAGCTCAGGTGGGAGAATCTGTTTACAGGACAGCTGTTAGCTGTAGGAAAGCTAACCCTGCACATTACCCTGAACGCACCATCTCCAAAGACTAGTGGTGGCGGCATCATCCTGTGAGAATGCTTTTCTTAATGAAGAACAGGGAAGATGGATGGCGGAAAATACAAGGAAATACAGGGTTGAGACTTTGTTTGACAAAAGCATATCCACGAGTTAAAATGGAAAAGTCAAAGTGCAGACCAAAACCAATTGAGATTCTGTCGGAAAAAGTTCAGTCTCTGGATGTGAAGACTGGTAGGGTCCATATACGTACATGCAGAGAAAGGTCCAATCTAATAAATTGCAATTTGCAGTCAAAGCGCAATAAATTATAAAAAAGCTTAAGCTGGCAGGACACCTTTCATACTGCTATGATAACATTGATCAGTGTCACAATTTTGCCTTACTATCAGCATCATGTCAGTCAGTGTTGGACATTTAAGGCTGTATATAAAAAAGTAACACAGCATTACAGAAAAGTCACCAGGGCACATTAAGGGAAGATTTGAAATATTAACCAACATTTTTGGTAGTTTTGCATTCATAATCTTAAGGGTGCATACACCTAACTTCCAGAATAATGAGAATAATACTTTTAATGTGATGTGAAGCACAACTTTTAGAAGATGACAACTAAATTATTCCCAAACCTTCCTGTCATGACAGCCAGACGTCACATTTGCTCGTAGCTTGTTGTGGTGGAGATGATGTAACAGTGAGCAGCTTTGCTCTCCACCAATCCAGAGTCCCTCTCTGACCAGACCGGCACAGATAGTCTGTGTGTGTATAGGCTCCCGTGTTTGTGTGGAGGGCGAGTGGGAGATGCTCATCCCCTTGCCCACAGATACAGTTTGACAGGCCAGGACATCCATTACAGATTTTTCCTGTAAGGGGAAAGTGCTTCCAGGGATCCCCTAAATGTTTTTATATGGAGCTGGCATTACTAGAAACTGCTTCCAAGTTTATTTTGGGTTACGAATCATCATAAATGACTGACTCAGTCACATCATTATACGGGTCATTCTTAGATCTTAAAAAGTCCTTTCAGCGTTTGTTTGTTTTATGATAAATGAGACCCTGGCTGTGTGAGATTTATTTTATGGCCTAATGTATTTCTAGCAGTTTGAGAAGAATTTTACAAAAGTAGATTGGACACTAAACCGATTGGCTGCCCCACCCCACTGATCCATTCATGTAGACTGGCGTTGCATAAGAGCATTACCCTGCTATCCTGACAGACATGTCCTTGCTTCAACTCGGTAGGAGAAACAACATTAGGGAAGGGACGCCCCATGTCAAGGATCCTGCCTTGCTAAAAGCTGTGAAAGGCCCACGCAGATGTACGGTAAAAATGGATTTAATCAGAAATATCATGGATCCTATTAAAGTTGGTTCTGTCACATTAGACAGCAGCTCAAAAAGTACGTTATTAATCTAGAAATATCAGTGCATGTGATGAGGGCAAGGGGAATTATGAAATTACAAACATCAACAGGCTTCATGCATGGGATATAAGATTATTTTAATGAATGAGAGACTTTGGTGCAATAAATTGGATCTGGGCAAAGTAGTAGTCTGGCCTCTAGTGGTAAACTCTAGAAGTAACACCTGTGTCGTTGAGATTTTATTAAGCCTTTCTGTTGTACATTTCAGGTCTTTAGCAACACACATGAACAAGCTTACTGGTGTGAAAGAAGATCCTCTAAAGCTCAGAGAGTTATATGTAAGATTATTATAAACTCAAGGAACTGCTGAAATTGCTTAAATGCTGGTTTATGACTGTGTTCTTGTTGAGTTTAAAAACAGAAATTATGTTAAACAAGTTTTCAGCAATGTTTATTAGAACAGGTCAGTTCATGCCAACTCACCTAACTGTTGTTCAAGTTATTCACAGTACACAGTCTATTACTTTAGGTTTTGTTTATGTTGCACCAACATTTCTACAATTCTTTCAAAAACAGACATTTCTGTAAAAATATTAAGTGGGTCTTGAGGGAGAGGGGACATTTGTTGCCTGAGCTAATAAAGAAATTTTATTAAAACTGAAAGAAAAGGTTTGACATCACTATTAAGGGAAAACGCACCTTGTTCCCCTTAAATTGTCCCCAGTTTATGTTGTACCCCCAAATTTGATGTATGTCATTGGCATTTTTCTTTCATATCAACTAATATAAGGTTGTATATAATTTGTGCTGTGTCCTAAACATGACTTGAGGAAAACTGCAATCAGCACTTCTTACATCTTTCTTTCAACGATGGCTTTCTTGTTCTCTCTCTGGAGTGCACATCTGATTGTTTCCATTTTCAACAAATTAACCAACCTGCTGTGGATCTCTGTGGCTCCTCCAGACTCACCGTGGGTGTTTTGGCTACTTCTTTTATTGATGATTAGGCGGACAGAAATGCCTGTGTAGTTGTTTCCTGGTCTTGCCATTCTGATTGTTCTCTAATGTTCTCCTTCAAACCTCTGAGGCCTGTACAGAGCAGCTCTATTTATACTGGGATTAAACTACACACAGGGATATTCTATTTACTAATTAGGTGAATTGTAAAGCAAATCTGTTTTCACCTATTTTATTCGTTGGTAGCAGAGAGCAGCGAGTTGAATACAAATGCACGTGTTATGATTCTGGCACATCTGCCTTCTCTGCCCTGCTCTCATGCATACAATCAACTTATCTGCATCACCTGTCTGCTGCTAGCGCTGGAGCACAATCACCGTCATGCCACACACGTTTGACTGCAGTTATATACAGCCGTCGGACAGGCAGACGGTACCAGATTTTCAGAAACATTATTGTGAGTAGTTATCCAGCGTTCTTTCCTGCCTGATCTCGTTCTTTGACCTTGCCTTGTTTAACGGATTTCTCCCTCCTGCCTGCCCCCTGTCTGACAGATTGGATCCTGGTTTTCGACTCTGTTTTCTGCCTCTGGTTTGATGCTTCTTCCTGCCCCTTGTCTGACGCCTCTCGCCCTGGAACTCAACCCTGTTTCTGTTTACGGATTTACTCCCCTGCCAAGCTCCTGGTTTATTCAGCCTGCATCCGCCTGCCTCTCAAGCCTGCCTGGAGCAGCAGTCGAGAGGACTGTCCCTGCTCTCTGTGTTCTGAGGACTTATGAGGATTTGAATCAGTCAACAATTCGACTTCAGTCTATTGAATGCCTCCACAAAGAGTGTCTGGATTACTTCCTCTTCTAGGTTCTGGACTTCATTCCCAGTCTGAGAAGGTTAGTGGCTTTATACAACTCGATCAAAATCCAGAGTTTTATTCAGCCTCTGACTCTCCTCTCCGTCCTCAGTAATTTGTGAAAGTTGACTTCTGGCTTCCTGTCAGCTGATCCTGCTTTGCTGAATAAACCTTTTAACTTTTTACTTTATGTTTAGCTGAATTTGGGTCCTCCGTTTCTGGTTGTACTCGTACTCGTCGTCTTCCGCTTATCCGGGACTGGGTCGCGGGGGCAGCAGACTCAGCAGAGACACCCAGACGTCCCTCTCCCCAGACACCTCCTCCAGCTCCTCCGGGGGGAGCCCAAGGCGTTCCCAGGCCAGCCGAGAGACATAGTCCCTCCAGCGTGTCCTGGGCCGTCCCCTGGGCCTCCTCCCGGTGGGACGTGCCTGGAACACCTCCCGAGGAAGGCATCCAGGAGGCCTCCGGTATAGATGCCCGAGCCACCTCAACTGGCTCCTCTCGATGTGGAGGAGCAGCAGCTCTACTCCGAGCCCCTCCCGGAGGGCCGAGCTCCTCACCCTATTTCTAAGGGAATGCCCGGTCACCCTACGGCGGAAGCTCATTTCAGCCGCTAGTATCCGGGATCTCGTTCTTTCGGTCATGACCCAAAGTTCATTGCCATAGGTGAGGGTAGGAACGTACACCGACCGGTAAATCGAGAGCTTCACTTTTCGGCTGAGCTCTCTCTTCACCACGATGGACCGGCACAGCGCCCCCATTACTGCGGCAGCCGCACCGATCCGTCTGTCGATCTCCCGCTCCATTCTTCCCTCACTCGTGAACAAGACCCCGAGATACTTAAACTCCTCCACTTGAGGCAGGAACTCCCCTCCAACCTGAAGAGGACAAGCCACCCTTTTCCGGTCGAGAACAAAGGCCTCGGACTTGGAGGAGCTGATCTTCATCCCAGCCGCTTCACACTCGGCTGCGAACCACCACAGCGCATGCTGTAGGTCTTGGCTAGAGGGGTCCAGCAGGACCACGTCATCTGCAAAAAGAAGAGACGAAATCCACTAGTCCCCAAACGAGACCCCCTCCGGCCCTTGGCTGCGTCTAGAAATCCTGTCCATAAAAGTTATGAACAGGACCAGTGACAAAGGGCAGCCCTGCCAGAGTCCAAGATGCACCGGGAACAGGTCCGACTTAGTGCCGGCAATGCGGACCAAACTCCTGCTCCGCTCGTACAGGGACCGGATGGCCCCTAGTAAAGGGCATTCGACTGTGTCACGAGGGACACAGTCGAATGCCACCACCCCAGTCTGCCACCACCCCAGTCTGCCAGTCCAGAGGCACTGTCCCCAACTGCCACGCAATGTTGAAGAGGCGTGTCAACCATGACAGCCCTACAACATCCAGACACTTGAGGTACTCAGGGTGGATCTCATCCACCCCTGAAGCCTTGCCACCGCGGAGCTTTTTAACCACCTCGGTGACTTCAGTCTGGGTGATGAAAGAGTCCATCTCCGAGTCCCCAGCCTCTGTTTCCACCAGGGAATGCGTGATGGCAAGATTGAGGAGATCCTCAAAGAACTCCTTC
>NC_061817.1:16785160-16802310 GCF_021462225.1 Girardinichthys multiradiatus | reverse complement strand
CCGAAAAGCAAAGCTCTCAATTTACTGGTCGGTCTACGTTCCTACCCTCACCTATGGCCATGAACTTTGGGTCATGACCGAAAGAACGAGATCACGGATACAAGCGGCTGAAATGAGCTTCCTCCGTACGGTGGCCGGGCACTCCCTTAGAGATAGGGTGAGGAGCTCGGCCATCCGGGAGGAGCTCGGAGTAGAGCCGCTGCTTCTCCACATTGAGAGGAGCCAGTTGAGGTGGCTCGGGCATCTATACCGGATGCCTCCTGGACGCCTTCATCGGGAGGTGTTCCAGGCACGTCCCACCGGGAGGAGGCCCAGGGGACGGCCCAGGACACGCTGGAGGGACTATGTCTCTCGGCTGGCCTGGGAACGCCTTGGGCTCCCCCTGGAGGAGCTGGAGGAGGTGTCTGGAGAGAGGGACGTCTGGGCGTCTCTGCTGAGTCTGCTGCCCCCGCGACCCGGTCCTGGATAAGCGGAAGACGACGAACGAACGACTTCTGGCTTTCCTGTCAGCTGATCCTGCTTTGCTGAATAAACCTTTTAACTTTTTACTTTGTGTTTAGCTGAATTTGGGTCCTCTGTTTCTGGTCTTCATAGCACGTCATGCTTTTAAGACTTTTATCTCTAAGAACATTTGAAAACCATTAAATATTTTTGTACGAATGCACAATTATAGACTTCTTTGTGTATGTCACATAAAATGTCAACAATATGGTATAGGCGTAGCTGCACGGTGGCACAGTTGGCAGCACTGTTACCTTGCAGCAAGAAGGATCCTGGGTTTGACTCCCAGCCGGCGTTTTTTCTGCATTGAGTTTGCATATTCTCCCCATGCATGCATAGGTTCTCACCAGGTACTCTGGCGTCCTCCCACCGTCCAAAAACACATCTGTGAGGCTGTACCCTGCCTCTCGCCCATAGACATAGGTTGTTCTGCACAGAAGAACTGAGTATAGCAAATAGATGGATGTCGAAGTTTGTATTTGTAATGTGACAAAGAGTAAAAGTTCAAGTTGTATGTGTAACAAGGAGATCAACTAAACCACCACACCTACATATGAATGGTTCTGTTAGATGCTCTAGCAACTGCTTGACAACTTAAAGCACCTCTACACTAGTCTAAGTTACCCCTACTTGCTTTCAGATAGATATGGGACTCCATGCTTTACACCTGGTAGAAGGAAGCTGGATTCAAACCCACAACATCCCATTGCAAGACCACTACTCTTTTCACTGAGCCACAGCCAAATATGTTCATCGAGAAAAACGTTAAGCACCCCGATGGAGTGGAGAAAACAGAAAAAAACTGCAAGTGTTGGAAAGTCACATGGCTCTAAAGTACTAATTACAAAACTAGGCCAAATGGATAACAGGGCTGGCAGTACGGGCCAAATGAGAGGCCTGTGTTAGCAGGGCATGACACCCTATAGGTTGAAACAAGCTTTTGGTGCAAGACAAAGTTCTTGTATATAACAAGAGTAATAAAATCCCCTGTAGAAGGTTTACATATAACTATACTATAACGTCCAGCAAAATACTCCTTGGTGGGTCAATGATGTAATGCAAGCTGGTCAATGACAGGTTTCATTGGAGAGAAACAAAGAAACCCAGCTGGCTACAGGAGGACCTTGATAGGAAAGGTAACACATTTAGACACAGGATGTTCCTTTAGAAAGTTGTCTTTGCTCTGTTGTTAAAGCCAGCAGTCAAAATAAAAAAAAATATTTGGATGACTATTTGGCAATCGTCCCTTTTGTGGAGTTTCTCTTCGGTGACGACAATCTCCATAGCATGTGGTTGACCACAGGTCTAGGTTTCAACACAGACTGTAACATCTGTATCTTCAACATGTTGGGCAGTTGCATTGAATCACTTGGCCTCATGCAAACCTGCATGGGAAGCAACATCAAACTCCATTAAGAGCTGGTAATGCTGTCTAATGTGTCAGATGTTCCTAAAACTGTCAGACCACTCTATTGCTCTATCTTATTGCCTACTGACTTCAGCCAACCCTATCCTATTCGCTCCTTTTGCAGTTGGTTTTAAGTGTAGTCCAGTGTTCTGGTGTATGCTTCCACATCTCATCACTTGCTGTTTCAAGCGCACCCTCTCTTCCTCTTTCGTTGGTGGTTTGACTGAGCTTGACTGGTGATGTGATACGTGGGCTTGTGTAGAGTGTGACCAATCAGTTGCCAGTGCCTCTTGAGAACAGTCCTTTCCCCAGGCATGTGGTTTTTATGTTGCCAGCTGCCTGTTTTATGTTGATCACTGTTGGTGATTTTATGGACATATCTATCAAGAACATCTGTTAAATAATGTTTGCAGTCTCTTCACGGCTGTAACTGTTGATCTCTGTTGAAGTTAGTGTTGAAAATGCAAAATCTTATTCACAGTCAGAAATCCCTGAAGTTCTGGATGTCCATCAGCTATGCTACGTTTCTCTGATAGCTACAGTGTGGGTTAGTGAAAGTATCAACATTCTCCAGAGCTTCTCCTTCCAGGTTTATGTGTCCAGCATTGCCTGTGTAGTTTCTAAGGATCTGGGTCTTTCTTCTGTTGATATTAAGACCTACTTGTGGTCTGGCTGGAAAACAACTGAAAACAACCTGGCCATATGTGAAAAATAATTTCCCCCTTGTAAAAACAGGATTTATCTGTAATAAACCACATTTTTTGGAAACCTGAGTTTAATTACCTTAACCACACCCAGCCTTGATTACTAACAGACTTATATAGTCCAGAGATCGAATAGGACCTTCTAACATGAAATAGGCTAAAAAAAATCTCAAAAAGCAACACATTATTATACCAATCTAAAAATTATTTAGAACAGATGAGAAAGTCACTGACTTATATCTGGAAAGAGGGACAACGTGATTTTTAAGGCTTTGGGACTTCATTGAGCCAGAGTGAGAATCATTATCAACAAATGGCGGAAACGTGGAGCAGTGAGAAACCTTCCCTGGAGTCATCAGCCTACCAAATATACCTCAAGTGTGCATCAAGAGCTCATCCAAAAGGACCCAGAACAACATCCTCCACTGAGGTCAGAGTTCATGACTGAACAATAAGAAAGAGACTAGGCAAAAATAAAATCAATGGGAGAGACCAAAACCACTGCTGAAGAATAGTGAACTCACAGGTCCTTCTCACATTTGTGAAAAAAAACATCTTTTTTTCTATTCCTCAAAGACCTTTGGGAAAATATTCTGTGGACTAATGAGACTAAAGTGCAGCAGTAGGTGGTTTTGCACTGTGACATCAGATGCAAAGCTAACACAACATGTCATGAAGTAGCATTATACTGACAAAATGATGGTGGTAGTTTGATGATCTGTGGTTGCTTTGCTGCTTCACGATTGCTCTCCCTAGCAGAAACACCTGAAGGAGAACATACAGCCATCAGTTTGTGAACTTAAGCTGAAGCTCCTTTGGGTTATTATCCTAGGCACCCTGGCAAGCCCATGTCTGAGATATCACAGATGCTCGATCGGAGTTGCGGCCTCCAAGGAAGGCACCATCAGGTTTAGGGAGGAATCACTTTTACATGGAAGGCCAAGTTGGTCTGGATAGCTTTTCCCTCTTAATGAATAAAATTCAAATTTTTACTTTTCAGTGCATCTATTTTCGAGGTTTTAGAGAACCAAACAGTTTTGACAGAGTTTGCTGATCTCTGGACACCCAGAACAATCCTGTATCTCCCTCTTTGTAACAACATGGTTATCAACAGGCAACCATGCTGTTTCCAAAGCTACATAACAGGCAAATTTAAATGGACTGCAAACCTAACAAATTGACAAAGGAAAACTGATACCTGCTTTACCTGACTTTAGGGATGAGAGAAAATAGGAGAAAAGGGAAACAAAACAAATCCCAGAAAACAATGTTGTCATTTTCACATTTTGTATTTAATTTATGAAAAGAGAACAATCAGAATCCCATGTCATTAGATAAAGTGCACTTCATCAAAGCTGTGTCATAATCTGTGAGACTCACTGTGAGTCTTCTGATTTGACCAATTAGGTTACATCAAATCCTTCTCAGTAATGTGCATGATGAGTCACACGTTACAGGCACAATAGAGCAGACTGTGACAAATAATGCACAATTAATAATGCACATTAATTACACAGAGACATAGCTGTGTCCATTAAGGACTGTAAGCAACACTTTGGCTGACACATATCACAAAGCATCGCAACTGTATAATATAAAACTGTATTTAAACTGCCCAAAAAACAAACATATAAATATTCTACTCTACAAAGATGTTGTCTAAGAAGTTAAAAAGGTACAGTTTGACGTACTGTCATTCTGGCAGTGTTAATGTTACATTCAGGGTATTATAGTGTGCTGTTTAGACAAAAAAACATTATTAGCATTTTTTTATGGGACTCCTGTTCTTTTAGCAAGCTTTAAAGTTAAAAATGATTCAATACTAATTATTTAACAGTTAATAATAGTTATTTATATACAGGGGAATATTGGTTGTTAAATCTTAATGAAAAAATGTATATCTCTCTAAAACATAGTGTTTGCTACGCTAGTTACACAAGAACAGTTTTTATGCTGAGTTAAAAGTCATTTTTCACTTTAATAATTGATCAATTAACAACCCTAATTTTACATTTACGGTAACGTTGCTCTTTTGCAGAGCGAGATGAATGAATTGGTACCCCTGTCCTGTCAATACATTAAACACAATATTGGTTTTAGGCTAGTCGGATTAACACAAACTGCAAAATGCAGTGTTTATGCTAAGCTAAAAGGCATTACATACGCCTTCCTTTGTATAAAAATGGTATAAACTAACTTATGTACTTCTTTATGTGTCTTTATGTGTCCTAACCCCTAACCAATGGTTTGCCCTTTTTCATTTACTTGTCTAAAAATGCAAGTCATTTTTATTTTATTCATAGAAATCAGACTAATGGCTAAGCTGTTCAGCAGGGTTTAAAGGTTTTTAGTTTCATGACCACACCAACATTGAAATGCTACAATTTACTCATTTAACTCTCCCAATACATGTTTTATTGTGGAAGACTATTATTTCATTTTATGGAAATTCTATCATGTATTTTCAATTGGTCTCAACAAATTAGTTTAGCACAAATACAATTGATCTTAAAACAATTACTGTCATGTTTACCATGCTAATTTGTTTGCATCTTAATCTAAAACTGTAGACTTAAAACTATATTGTTTGTTTTACATTCTTTTAATCAATATAAATTCAGCATGTTTTCAGTGCAAAAGTAGCAAGTTCATCTCCAAAGCACAGAATCCACAAGACAGAAGTGCTTTTGAAGCAGCTTTCTAAATGTGAGCACAATGCTGTTCAAAGATTCGTAAGTTGCTTTACACATAAGAGATACAAGAGGCAAAAATACTCCAGTAAAATCCTCTAGTTTTCTAAAATTATCCTGATTTAACATGAAAAATCACAGTGAGAGAGCCTGTGACTGAGACAGTTGGCAGTGTTTGCAGGACAGGAGCCAGAACGAAGGACCCATGGCTAGAAGGGTGGAGAAATTGGACTAGATGTGAGAGTAACACAATCCATTTTCTCACTACTCACAATAACTATACATAAATGCCTATTAACTGAAATGTTAAGCATCAAGAACATACAGCAAACTATACTGAACGTTATAAATAACTACTAAACCATAATAAATATGATATTCAGAAAATGCGTAACAATATTTAACCTATTCTATGTTAAACGAGTTATCAGCTATGTTCATTAAAACGGGTCATTCCTTGCCAACTCACACAACTGTTGCTCAAGTTATTCACAGTACAAAGTCTATTTCTAGTATTTCTTTAGGGTTTTCTTTTTTTTTTGCACCAACATTTCTACAATTCCAAGAAGCCATAAATCATCATAAATAATAAATAGCCAATTTTCTCATTTTTCTGTTTTGTTATAGTAAAGCAGACGGCTATAAACCTAAGATTAGAGCTTCATAACTGTTACTTATATTTAAAACTGTGTGTACATGTTGCTGAAGCCTGAAAGAAGATTAGAAATTCTTACTGCAAGAATAGATACATTGAGAAGATTCTTTACATGATCTTAAAGGAACAGGTGAATTGCCTAGTGAATGAGCCAGTGTGTGGGATGTGGTAATCTGCTCTGTACAGTTACTGCTGTCACCCTCAGTGAGAAGGTTCCCTTTCATTTGGTTCAAAGCATTACTTCACAGGACTGTGGCCCATTCAAGCCTAGAACAAGTGGAAAGTTAGCCATATGCTACTTTGTCAACATAATTTTGTTTTCTCACGATACATTTCTTTTACTTGTGCCACTCATTTGTTCCAGTTTCTCCTCAGCAGCCAACCTTTGGTTTAGCCGACAGAGCTGCCGAAGGAAGCCGTCGTTGGGTCCGATCTCTCTTTTCTGTCGCACCATGGCCAGAGCGGTGTGGACGTCCATGTTTTGGTGAAGCATTAGGTAAGCAATGACCAAGGTAGGTGAGCGGCTGTAGCCTTCCCTGCAATGGACGTACACTTTCCCTAGAATGGGAGAAAAAAATGCAAACATGTTAGTTTGATAAAAAGCACTGCAGTTGTGGCCCACTCCACCTCAGAGCGAAAACAAAGGTTTTACCACAACGTTGCAAATTTGTACTATTTCTAGTTAAGTGATTTTAGTTTCAAAAAATATTTTTTATAGATTTTTATTATATTCTTACACAGTTTCAGTTAGTTTCCACCAGCTCTGGTTCTCGTGATAAAAGCTTTACCAGCTGTTGACTAAGGGTTACCAACAGTCCCTTAAATATTGCCCAGTATTTGACACACATTAGTTTGTGTGTTTGATAAGGAATTCTCTTTGTTTTACAGTTTTAAGAGTCAGTGTAAATTGCTTTAGAAGTGATACATTTAAACCCAGTTTGTACGAGAATGCCACTCTCTCCGATGTTGCTTTCTAAATTTTACATAAATTCAGAGAATGAATTAACCAGTCTAGCTGCCACAGTATTTGTGAACATTGCAGCCGGCACCGTTGATGGAGTTGGTCATCATTTTGCTGGCTTTGACTGCACAACAACCTCAGGACTGATACACACATACTGTCATGCACATGTGGATCACTTCTTCTGCACATGTGGATCGTGCATCACTTCTTCTGCACATGTGTATCACTTCTTCTGCACATGTAGATCACTTCTTCTGCACATGTGTATCACTTCTTCTGCACATGTGGATCACTTCTTCTGCACATGTAGATCACTTCTTCTGCACATGTAGATCACTTCTTCTGCACGTGTATCACTTCTTTTGCACATGTGTATCACTTCTTCTGCACATGTGTATCACTTCTTCTGCACATGTAGATCACTTCTTCTGCACATGTAGATCACTTCTTCTGCACATGTAGATCACTTCTTCTGCACATGTGTATCACTTCTTCTGCACATGTGTATCACTTCTTCTGCACATGTGGATCACTTCTTCTGCACATGTGGATCACTTCTTCTGCACATGTGGATCACTTTGGGGCTTTGGACTTTTCACACTGGAGTCTGATGCTGGTTACAGGCACCTATAAAAGGTTTTCTGGCTAAGTCTATAAACAGTGTCCTTTTTTTTCCTTTTTTCCTTTCTAGTATTACACACATTGATATGTAAACATTTTGATTTGATTTTCACTCACCACAGAATGAGTCATTAAATCTTTTAAGGTTTGTAAGCCTTACACCAAGACAAATCTAGCCCCAAAATAAAACCAAACGAGCATATTCATTTAAACATCCCATGATTCAGTAAAACAAACTGACCTTTTCCATTTTTATATGCCAGGGCTTTCTTTATAAAGTCTGCTGCCTCTTCGAAGTAGACACTGATGTCAAAGTGGTCAGTATCGCTGGCTGGTATGCCGTGATACATGATTCCTGAGCCGGCATATAAGTCTGCATTGGTGTTGACGTGCATGTAGGAGTTTCCCTCTGCTGCGTTCAGGATGTGAGTGATGCCCAGACGCTTGAGGCGCAGGACATTTGTCGCCACAAATCTGAAATAAAAGAAGTTTGCGAGGAACATTCTTTAATTACTAATGTTTTTACACTCAGTCTGTTTAAACTAAATGGAAACTATCCCTGGATTTATGATGAAATTTGAAATTTCTCTCTGCACAGTCACTCTTCACTTACAAGAAAATATATTATTATATAAAAAACAACAGAGGGCATTAAGTGTGACTAACACAATACTTTTGTAACCTGCTTTTTCTGCCAGCATGTGTGGGTGAACACCCTCGTCTATGAAAAATGAAAGAAAAAAACTCCATGGCAGGCATGCACACATTTCCATTGTTACAGTGACTGGCAAAGTTTTCACCCCCTTTGGAGTTTTTCATGTTTTGTTGCATCACAACCAGGAATTAAAAAGGGTTGTTTACGAGTTTGTGCCGTTTCATTTACAGAACATGCCCACCCCTCTGAAGATGTATTATTTTTTTTTATATTGTGAGGTAAACAACAAAATTACAGAAGACATCACTGTACATAGCTGATTAACCCCCCACCCCTAAAGTCAGTACTTTGTAGAGCCACCTTTTGCAGCAGTTACAGCTGCAAGTGACTTTGGGTAAGTCTCTATGAGCCACATCTTGGCACTGAGATTGTTGCCCATTCCTCAAGTCTAAACTGCTTCAGCTCCTTCATGTTGGATGGTTTTCACTTCTGAAGTGCAATCTTCATGTCTAGTCGGTGGATTGTGGTCAGGACTTTAACTAGACCATTTCAACACATTTATATGTTTCCTCCTAAACCAGTCAAGCGTCACTTTAGCTGGATGCTTCAGGTCATTGTCCTGCTATAAAGTGAGCCTCTGTCCCAGTCTCAGATCACAGGCAGACTGACACAGGTTTTGCTCATGAATTTCTCTGTATTTAGCAACATCCACCTTTCCCTTGACTCGGACCAGTTTCTGATTACCTGCTGCTGAAAAACGTCCCCACAGGATGATGCTGCCGCCACTATGTTTCACTGTGGGGATGGTGTTCTCGGGGAGATGGGAAGTGTTGGGTTTGACATAGCGTTTTCCTTGGTGTTCAATTTTACTTTTATTTGATCAGAGCACCTTCCTCCATATGTTCAGGGAGTCGCCCACATGCCTTTTGGCAAAATCAGAAAATGCCTTATTACAGGTCCTTCTCAAAAAATTAGCAGATTGTGATAAAGTTAATTATTTTCCATAATGTCATGATGAAAATGTAACATTCATATATTTTAGATTCATTGCACACTAACTGAAATATTTCAGGTCTTTTATTGTCTTAATACGGAGGATTTTGGCATACAGTTCATGAAAACCCAAAATTCCTATCTCACAAAAATAGCATATCATTAAAGGATCTCTAACGAGCTATGAACCTAATCATCTGAATCAACGAGTTAACTCTAAACACCTGCAAAAGATTCCTGAGGCCTTTAAAACTCCCAGCCTGGTTCATCACTCAAACCCCAATCATGGGTAAGACTGTCGACCTGACTGCTGTCCAGAAGGCCACTATTGACACCCTCAAGCAAGAGGGTAAGACACAGAAAGACATTTCTGAACGAATAGGCTGTTCCCAGAGTGCTGTATCAAGGCACCTCAGTGGGAAGTCTGTGGGAAGGAAAAAGTGTGGCAGAAAACGCTGCACAACGAGAAGAGGTGACCAGACCCTGAGGAGATTGTGGAGAAGGGCCGATTACAGACCTTGGGGACCTGCGGAAGCAGTGGACTGAGTCTGGAGTAGAAACATCCAGAGCCACCGTGCACAGGCGTGTGCAGGAAATGAGCTACAGGTGCCGCATTCCCCAGGTCAAGCCACTTTTGAACCAGAAACAGTGGCAGAAGTGCCTGACCTGGGCTACAGAGAAGCAGCACTGGACTGTTGCTCAGTGGTCCAAAGTACGTTTTTCAGATGAAAGCAAATTCTGCATGTCATTCGGAAATCAAGGTGCCAGAGTCTGGAGGAAGACTGGGGAGAAGGAAATGCCAAAATGCCAGAAGTCCAGTGTCAAGTACCCACAGTCAGTGATGGTCTGGTGTGCCGTGTCAGCTGCTGGTGTTGGTCCACTGTGTTTTATCAAGGGCAGGGTCAATGCAGCTAGCTATCAGGAGATTTTGGAGCACTTCATGCTTCCATCTGCTGAAAAGCTTTACGGAGATGAAGATTTCATTTTTCAGCACGACCTGGCACCTGCTCACAGTGCCAAAACCACTGGTAAATGGTTTACTGACCATGGTATCACTGTGCTCAATTGGCCTGCCAACTCTCCTGACCTGAACCCCATAGAGAATCTGTGGGATATTGTGAAGAGAACGTTGAGAGACTCAAGACCCAACACTCTGGATGAGCTAAAGGCCGCTATCGAAGCATCCTGGGCCTCCATAAGACCTCAGCAGTGCCACAGGCTGATTGCCTCCATGCCACGCCGCATTGAAGCAGTCATTTCTGTAAAAGGATTCCCGACCAAGTATTGAGTGCATAACTGTACATGATTATTTGAAGGTTGACGTTTTTTGTATTAAAAACACTTTTCTTTTATTGGTCGGATGAAATATGCTAATTTTGTGAGACAGGAATTTTGGGTTTTCATGAGCTGTATGCCAAAATCATCCGTATTAAGACAATAAAAGACCTGAAATATTTCAGTTAGTGTGCAATGAATCTAAAATATATGAATATTACATTTTCATCATTACATTATAGAAAATAATGAACTTTATCACAATATGCTAATATTTTGAGAAGGACCTGTATTTTTAACACTAAGTAATGGCTGTATGTACAAATACAGATCTCAGTCTTTTTCATGGTAGTATTTTGTTTGCCTTTTGGACAATGTAAGGCTCATTGTTTCCTCCTCTAACTTTTCCTTGTAGCATTTTTTGCTGGAACAAGATGAGCTACTGTAAACTGTGAACCATTTCTGCTCCTTGCTTCACACGCCCATGCTCTGAAATCAAAAGACCTAAAAATAGCGAGGAGAGCCTGATGCAGACATCGAATGCAACACAGTGGAACAAAAAGATCAAAACATCCAAAAGACAGCCAAGCGTGGGCGCATGTTCTGTTCACCCAGCTCCAAACACCTTTATGTAAGCATCCTAGATTTGGCCAAATATTTATTTCATATTACAAAAATAACTGTTTTTGTTCTGTTTTCTTTAATTCGTTTGAAATGTATAGTGTCCCTCCAGAAGTATTCTGCCATGACTTAGTGCACTAAGAAAATGGTTTGTCTTTAATGCTTTTAACTCAGCTGTAAAAACTAAAAAGTATTTTGTCTTATTCTAGTGTTCTATATTAGGCGCCACCCACTGTGTACTTTAGGTTTTAAAGGAGCTGTGGTGGTATACGCTATACGCAGATACCGCATTTAACCTTGTTGACACAAATACTCTCTGCCTTTTTCCCAAAATAAAACTGTTCCTTTTCTGTGAGGTTGCTAATATTTATTGCAGAAAGAATGAGTATGTTTGAACAAATCTGTTATTGCATTCACGCTCCAGAACATCACATTAAAAACGCAAACTATAATGATTTCATTTTATGTCATAGACCAACACAACACTAATGCTCTTCCGGTGTGAGGTGGTCGGCCATGTCTTGGTAGGTCTGCAGTTGTGTCATACCCCATTCATTTTTAGATGATGGATTGAACAACATGAATATAGTTCGGTTATCTAATTCCACTTTAAGCTTCTCCACAACTTCACCCTTGGTGTTCCTGGGGGGGAAAGCTTTTCTTTAGCAGGACCAGGGCAGCTAGTCAGAGTTGATGGAAAGATGGATGGAGCTTAATACAAGGCAATCCTGTAGAAAAAACGTTTAGAGACTGCCAAAAAAAAAACTTTATACTGAGGTGGAAATTTGCCTTCAAGCAGGACAACAACCCTAAACATACAGCCAGAGCTACGATGAAAAGGCTTAAGTCAAAGTGTATTCGTGTGTTAGAATGGTCCAGTCAAAGTCCAGACCTAACCGACACACATTTTAGCAAATCTCTCCATCCAGTCTGACTGAAGAAACCAGAAATATTCAGTCTGTAAGTGTGCAAAGCTGGTAGAGATGTGACCCAAACGACACACAGCTGGACTGGCAGTAAAAGTGGTTCTACAAAGTACTTACTGTGTAGGACTGATAAACTTTTCAAAGGTAATTCATAAATAAAAAATGAAAAAAAAAAAAGAATAGCTTATTTTTCACTGTCGGGGTCTGGGTTTTGTGTGTGTATGTGTGCTTGTAACATTGCTTCAGTTCTCAGATGGTGCTGGAGATTTCAGGTGTGCTGGGTGACAGGTGCGAGTGATCTGCTGATTGCATGGAGGAGTACTTAAGCAGGAGGCTGCCAGCACTTCTGTGCCAGAGTGTTTGCCTTCAGTGGTAACAAGTTCAGCCACTACTAATCTTTGCTTTGTTTTTTGCTCCAAGTTAACTTTGTGAGTTCTCCTTTGCAGGTTGCCAACCTGAGTTTTTGGTTTACCTTGCCAATCACTGACGTTTCTGGACGATCAAGATTACCTACTCCTGCACCTTTTAACTGCCTTTTGAACTCACCTAAGTTCACTCAAACAGCACCAGAGAAAACATCTGAACTACTCCTGCTTCGCAAACCTGGACCCCAAATCCCTCTACCCGTGGCGGTTAGACTGCACCTACTTAGTAAGTCATTTCCCAGATTTCAATAGTTATTTTTCATTAGCTCAGCATTATCATAGTTCTTTGTTTCACCAGTCTTCTCCTTTCTCTCCCCATACAGCTGATGATCAACCCGTTCGCATTCCTGATTACTTTGCTGACAATAAAACACTTTTACACTTGTTCAATTCTTCTGAGTGTTCTTCTGTATGTGGGTCTATTTCGAAAGCGATGACATTCACAGGTATTCACCACTGTGTCTTGCTCTGTCACATAACATCCCAATAAAGTGTTATTTCCATTCCTGCCACAGGATTCAGTAACTACAGACACTGAAATATGGAGCATGGCTCAGTGAATGTTTAACTCGTCCAGAGGACAGGTGAGGCTTAGGATCCATCTTATCTGTGCTCCATTTGGTTTGGAGAAAACATTCCCTAACCTCCTCAGAATGGCACAGTCCATCATGTCTTCACTGCACCCCTTTATTTTCGTTTCACAAACAAGGGAAGCAGCATAAATAGCATGTTTAAGGGTTGCAGTTCTAGAAAGATGTAGAGTTTCCATGTTGATTGCGGGATACTCCTCAGTTAACTCCACAAATAATTTGATTATACTATTACTATGTTATTATATATAATTGCAACAAGTCATTCCCCACACATGTTTTACATTATCAGAATTGCGTTAACTCATCTATGCAGAATTGAAAGGTGACAATAAAGAGCAATTAGAAGAATAAACTATAATAAAGCGAACTAATTAAATTAGATCTAGCAACGGTCTGAATAATGACAAGAAATCTGTGGAAATGGTTCAACGTGCATGACCTGAATATGAATGCTGCAGGTAGCTTATGATACCTAATGATGCATAAATGGTATAAAATCTGTCTGATCGGAGCAGGGACTCACGCGTTGCCAATGTAGATCCGTGGATAAACCTCGTGGAAGTGTTTAGTGGGCCAGCTGTACAAGCCGCTGTCGTCCGTCAGCAGTTCGTTGAGTTGCTGCAGAGAAACCTCGAAGCTGGACATGTCAAAGCGGTCAGGAACCGGTGCCTTCACATTCCGCTTGGGTTTATTCTTCATGTCCGAAGAGGAGTGCAGCAGGACTTCCAACAGGCGCATAATGTGGACCGTGAGGCGGCGGACAGGTGTCGGTTTACCAGACTAACGGCAACGATCAGCTGTCGGTCAGCTGAGCTTTTCCACAACAGGCTGGAGGCTCTGCGAAAGCGAGCTGCAGCTGAGTGACGACAGCTCCGGGGGGGCAAGGCTTCTGTCGGCCCCTTGGTCCCAAATGATAGATAGATAGATAGATAGATAGATAGATAGATAGATAGATAGATAGATAGATAGATAGATAGATAGATAGATAGATAGATAGATAGATAGATAGATAGATAGATAGATAGATAGATAGATAGATAGATAGATAGATAGATAGATAGATAGATAGATAGATAGATAGATAGATAGATTTGTATTTGCATTTATTTAGTTATTTATTTTGTCCATGCAATTTTTATCATTTAATATCAATCAAATTAAAGCATTACAGGAATTAATGCTGCGAACAAAAATATTGTAATTTCCCAACTTGCTGTTCATACAACCCTGTTTTTAAAGAATAAATGTGCAATGTCATTAACACTTTTTCCACTTCTGTAGGTTTGACTCTGAACATAAAAAATGTTAATTACTTGCTGGTAAATCTCCCCTAGGAGGCTCACTGTATGGAGAACCGATCTTGACAAAATTAAAAATAAAAGCAGAAATACATATATTTTGTTTTTTGTTTTCCTTAGACATGCGTTTTCATCAAGAAATGTAAATGTTTTCTTTTTCCTTTTCCTTAGACATGCCTTTGTTCTTTTACATTTCCTCGTCTGGTCTTTTCCTTTATCGTATGCATTTCTCCTTCATTATGCAAATGAGGAGGGCTGCCTTCTTCTCTCCAGCTCCTCTCCTATTGGTCAATATACAGGAAGGAGGAGGATCCACGTGCAGGCCGAGGGTGTGTCCAAATTCAGGGGCTGGATCCTTCCAAGTGCGTACTTGTGGGCCAATTACGTCACAGCGCGGCGCGTAAGGTCTGTCAGATGCTGCCGACAAATGTGTCCTTCTTTTGCCCGATTTGAAGGATGAGTTGTGAGTATCCTTCGCGGTCCATCTTTTCCCATGATTCATTGCGGGTCGAATCGGTTTGGTCAAACAGGGGCAGCCATGGCGGACCACAGTGCAAAAGATGAGAGTAAACTGTGAAAAATTACACTTTCTGTGACACAAATGAACTTTTACAATGTTTTTAGTGCGAGAATATAACTATGTAGACGTGAAAAATCTGCTTGATTTATCAAGACATTGCTTAATTTCAAACGTGTTCCGACGTGTTCGGAGTTTTCCGATCCAATAGTAACTGCCGGCATCAAAGGAAGATATTAAATAAATACATTGTGAAATAAAAAAAAATTGAATGTACCATTAAATTTATTTAATACATCATTAAATATTAAGTGTACCACTAATTACGTTATGTCGTCTTTAAAATTATACTTAATTATTCAGTGGCATATTTAATTGCATAATAGTCCATTTCATGATATAATGGTACATTTATTGTTTCTAATGATGTATTAAATAAATAAATGGTACCTTTAATTTAATGGCACATTTAATGTTACATTTCTTCCATGTTACATTTACTTCACTAATGGGACATTCACAACATTTATTTATTTTATGATGATTTTATTGTTTTAATTTTGTCCAGTTTGACCCTCCATTCTTGATGCCTGTATAGGAGGTCATGTCAGAATTTAAATCAGGTGTTCTGGATCAGACACACATCTAAAACTTGCAGGGAAGGGGTCCCTGAGGACCAGGGCTGTGAACCATTGAGGTACAGTTTCTAAATTGTGAAGGTAATGCCTTTTTGGCCTTTTGTTCAACAAGTACAGTTCTCTTACTAGGTGCATTTTTCTTTCGTTTCAGCAACTTGAAACATAAAAGTGATGTCATCGTTCAAAGGAAACAATCACTTAATAAAAGAGTAAAATACAACTATGTACATTTTGTTTATTCAACTAAGATAGGTATGGTCTGTTTCCTTGTTTGATATTTTATTATTTCTTCATTATTATTCTTTTTACTTCAACTGACCTTTACTACAGCTAAAAACAGGGACCTAACTGGTCCTTCAAAGAAATTGCCAAAAGACTAAATGAAGAAAACAAAAATTGGAGTGGCACAGGAGTGGGAGTCGTTCTAAATGGGAGCGGGAATCAATTTACCAGGAATGGGATGGAACAGGATTTATTTTTTTTATGCTGGCCTGGAATTGGGATGGGACAAGACATTTTTCTGTGGGAGCGGGATGGGACAGGAGAGAAAATCCACTGCCATATCACCCTAAAATATACACTACTGGTCGAAAGTTTTAAAACGTCTTTCTCACTTCACGGGTCTCTTTATTTTCGTGACTGTTTAAATTGTAGATTCTCACCAGAGAAAGCAAACCTGTGAATAAACACACATGGAATTATGTGATAAACTAAAAGTGTAAAATAACATTTTTAGATTTTTACGAAACAGCCACCCTATGCTTTGATGACTGCTTCGATCACTTGGCATTCTCTCCATGAGCTTCATGAGGTGGTGACCTGAAATGGTTTTCCAAAGAGTCGTGAAAGAACTTCCCAGACGTTCATTGAGAGACGGCCAGAGGTTAATATTTCAGTCATTACAGCAAAGGGCATGTAATGAATAGCTTCATTACGTATGCTGGAACACTTAAAATGCTGTTTTGAATATTGTTGAAAGAACAAATTACACTGTGAAAGAGATTGATGTATTTTATTCTTAGTTTGTGGCTGTTTTAGGCAGCTTCTTCTCAGCTGGTACTGATGATGACCTGTCCTGGTAAACAAACATAACAAATGGATAAAATACCAGTATTGTGACCAGTCTTTGGAATTAATTGTTTTCCAGTGTATTGTTAAACAAATGACTTACCTCTGTCTCTTCCTCTGTAGGGTGTTTGGGCTAAAAGATTCCCCGGGGGCCTGAGCACCTTTTAAAGGTTCTGGAAGAGACCATTATAAATTGAAGGGGAGGAGTAAACTGTGTGCATGTTAGTCTTTAGTGTTAACGACTTAAGCCTAGGTGAAGACTTATTTTAGAGATGTTTAGTAATGTTTGTTAAATAAAGTGATGTTTTAGCTATGTTGTATGTATGTTAGTGTATATGTTTGTTTCGCCTGTCATGGTAGGTCTGTTAATGGGAGGGGCTATAAAAGGCTGCTGGTTAACAAACTGACGGTGGCTGTAGTTGTGACCATGTGTGACTTGTGTATCAGGGTCTTGTACCTGTATGTCTTCAGTGTTGGTGAATAAACACCCAGTGGGCCTGCACCTTTTCTCTGCCTCAAGCCTCCTGCCTTAATCAGCTGCCAAGGGCCATTCTAACAAGTGGTGTCAGGAATGGGATTGGAGTCACATAGTGGTGTT
>NC_061817.1:16646336-16785060 GCF_021462225.1 Girardinichthys multiradiatus | reverse complement strand
TATATTCTATGTGTGGGATATGCAGTACATGTACAGGGGTTGGACAATGAAACTGAAACACCTGTCATTTTAGTGTGAGAGGTTTCATGGCTAAATTGGACCAGCCTGGTAGCCAGTCTTCATTGATTGCACATTGCACCAGTAAGAGCAGAGTGTGAAGGTTCAATTAGCAGGGTAAGAGCACAGTTTTGCTCAAAATATTGAAATGCACACAACATTATGGGTGACATACCAGAGTTCAAAAGAGGACAAATTGTTGGTGCACGTCTTGCTGCCGCATCTGTGACCAAGACAGAGTGAAGCATGGGGGTGGATCAGTGATGGTTTGGGCTGCCATATCATAGCATTCCCTTGGCACAATACTTGTGCTAGATGGGCCAAGGACTACCGAACCATTCTTGAGGACCATGTGCATCCAATGGTTCAAACATTGTATCCTGAAGGTGGTGCCGTGTATCAGGATGACAATGCACCAATACACACAGCAAGACTGGTGAAAGATTGGTTTGGTGAACATGAAAGTGAAGTTGAACATCTCCCATGGCCTGCACAGTCACCAGATCTAAATATTATTGAGCCACTTTGGGGTGTTTTGGAGGAGCGAGTCAGGAAACGTTTTCCTCCACCAGTATCACGTAGTGACCTGGCCACTATCCTGCAAGAAGAATGGCTTAAAATCCCTCTGATCACTGTGCAGGACTTGTATATGTAATTCCCAAGACGAAATGACGCTGTATTGGCCGCAAAAGGAGGCCCTACACCATACTAATAAATTATTGTGGTCTAAAACCAGGTGTTTCAGTTTCATTGTCTAACTGCTGTATGTCGACTAGCATTTGTGGGACACATATGCCCCTTAGAATGTGTTACGTTCCAAAGTGGTTGAGGTGAATTTGCTACAATAGTCTGCAGAGGTTATTGTAGGGTAGATTGTGGACACCTGAGACACTTGTTGCTTTTTTATGGAGACGCAATAACTAAATGCATGAAAGAAATGGTTTCTAATGTATTTCTAATGTCTATGTACTAAAATATAATGAGTCAATAATATCTATAAGTAGCTCATACATTTCCCATCTTCCTCATTAATAAAATGAATGTTTCTGGAACCTGGTAGAGTTAATATTCTTATTGACACTTTTTCATATGTTCATTGTAAATGTTGAATCAATTTAAAAATAATTTAAAAGTTTTTAAGAATTACCTTTTTAATATAAATGCGTTCATTATTAAGTTTAGTTCACGTGTATTAGCTAAGATCAATTCTATTGTTTTTCCATTTATGTCATGACATACCTTACAAAACACAGAAAATTAAGGAATCAGACATTTAAAACGTCATATCAACTGTACCACTTTAACACTGATATCTTTCACATAATACTATGTGATCTTTATGTACTTCATGATATAAGATATACCAGTTAGGAGTATACATTTTAAAAATGTGTTTGCTTATTGTCCAAATGTGCTATTTATTTTGTGATCCTACACTGCGTTGTCAGAGAGAATTGGATCACTGCATCTCTGTTGTACTCCAGTGACTACTCACACATCTAGATTGTACAGTGATCTTCTACGACTTGGTGTTGTCACGATGTGGTTTTGGATCGGACCAAAGTGCAGACAAGAGCTCGGCAGGATCATCTTTGTAATTCAAAGATTTATTTATAAGGTCACAAAACGTAGCAAAATCACTGCAGGTTTCCCAAGGCAAGGTGTGGCAAAAACAAAACAAAGCATAATCATGGACGAGAATGAGGTGTGACGAACACAAGGAACCAGCACTGAACAAAGACACAAAACCAACTTATATACTGTGAGATAACAAAGGCAGATAATCAGAGAAAACAGGGAACAGGTGTGACGAGGAGGCAGGGAAGCAGAAGGAACAGGTGAAACAAATACAAAGGATGAGGATGGACAAAGTAACTAATAAACAATAAACAGAAACACAGACCAAGCAAACCTATAGACAAAGATAAATAATCAAATGGGGAATAAGAAAACTAGAATAATCATGACTAAAGTAAACAGAGAAACTAGAGGGAACATAGGAACAACAATAACAACCTGAGAACACACAAAGAACCCATAAAGAAAACCTGAATACAAAAGTAAACAAACCTAACCACACTGACTGTATTAACTGGAAAGGAAACAGAAAATAAACTAGTGAACACGAAGAGTGCAAAGGAACAAATAAAACAATTAACCACAATTATACTAAAGAGAAATAAAACTAGAGTATCCAGGGAAGACCAAGAACTATAATAATTACAATAATAATAATAATAATAATAATAAACCATACAAAGGAATAAGAAAACAACCATAAAAGAACTTAAGAAGGGTTAGGGTTAGGGTTAGGGTTAGGTCACTAGGAGGCGGAAGAAGGAGAAAAGAAAAACATGATACAAAAACCAAAATAGAAAAATCTAAGCAACAGGTAAACAAACACAAAGCCACAAACAGAGTCCAAAGATGTCACTCCGTGACAGGTGTCAACCAAAATGTCAGTTTTTAGGGCAGAGGTTACAGTTCACAATCATCAACTGACCCTTTTCCACCGGCTCCATTTAGATATCATGGCTCCGCTCCTTTCTCAACTCGGCACTGTGCCTTTTGTGTATCTATGGACTTACTGACGACTCCAGCCATCAGTTTGCTGTGCTAACATTACTGTGTGACATTGTCACATTAAAATGATCTGCGTGATATTAAAAAAAGTAAATAAATAAATAAATAGAAAAAAACCATTAATAAACAAAATCCAAATAAGGTTTGTATTATTGTATGTGCAAGAATGTCTTAAGTATTTTTTTCCATGTATAAAATGCACCACTGGGTTAATCATCTGGACCACAGCCCAGGCAGAACTTAGAAATTAAGGCTCAGAGGTTCTGATGTGAGTGGGGGGCAGGAGAAGCAGAGAGGAGAGATGCTGTTGTCTGACCTGGTAAAGCTCCAAAGTTTGACTGGAGAAGTTTATGAAGATGTTTTTGTCTCAGCCATGGCAATAACGAGGACAAGGACTTTGAAGCGTATAACCACAAACATTTGAACTAAAACTGACTTTTGAAGTTAGTTTTAGGTTGGATATTGGATATTCGTGCTTTGTGGATTCAGTGGGGTCTTCCTCCCATTTGACCCAAGGCAGGCAGTCTGATTACAGGCAGCTGCTCTCTGCCTGCTCCACCCTCAGATGGTGGTTCGCTTAAAGACCTTCAATAAATTTTGAACCAAACACGTTGTTTCATGGTGGGATTGTTGTTTTGTGTGTTTTGGGGGAAATGTTTGTGCATCTGAACAGCTCATTTAATGTGTGATCAGCTGGTTTACCTGCATGTAATTCAGAAAGCTGATGTGTCCTTTTTGCTCTGAAAGTAGGTACTGGTAAGGAAAAAACAGTAACAGAAACGCTCACAAAAACGGGCTGAGTGGAGAGGAGCTGGGCTAAGAGCAATAGCCTCAGATCTGCCAGAGGCTGTTGTTTCTGTAACAAATTCTAGAAATGAGGCCTCACTGAGTTTTGACAGAAAAAGACCAAACTCACTGTGCAAGAAATAATGTTTATTGATAAACAGATTATGCGGAAACAATTTAGTCACAGGCACTGCATTGAAAGTGGGATTGAATCTAAAGTGCAAATGCTGCAGAATATAACTGAAGAAGAAGAAAAAAAATGTATTCCTGCCTGCTTCAGCAGAGCTCCTGTTGGGGAGGTTGACTTTGAGGGGAGAACTGTTTTAGAGAAGGAAGGGATGAGGAGAAGTCAAGTTATGGATGATACAGTAGGTTCTTGGTTAAATTAAAAAAGGATGGCTAATTTGTGATACCAGACCAGCTGGAAATAATGCTCTGGTAGAAAAGACAGCAATGATTGCAAGTTGACTACTGCTCAAATGATCTCCACTATAGAATACACCTTAAGAAAAACCTGTCACTACAAGAAACCATACATTTTATTGTTTTGTGGTTCAGTTCCCAGGGTGTACCTTGATAAATGAATCAGGGCGGTTAATGTTTTGAGTAGCTGCTAAAAGTTCAACCTTCTGTCTTCCATATAACTCCTCCCTATCTCCATCCTCTGAAAACCTATACTACCTTCTAATCAGCAATTAGGAAGATGTTAAAGACATCATGTTCTTGCCCTAAGCTGGTAGGCAGTACAAGCAGAACTCCCCACAGAGTCATGCTGGCTTTAGCACAACTCAGGCTGCAACTTCACTGCACGACAGCGAAGGACTTTTAAGAAGCTGTCGATCTTGTGCGAGTCGCGGCGAAGGCAGTACAGCAGAAAACCGAACTTGTTTAGTATGGTTACCCGGTCCTGGCCCAGGTCAGTCCCTCCGGTGTAAGGGAGGGAGGAGGTGGCCTGAGCATCCGGACCCATCTGGATTAGATAGAGACCATTAGGGTACAAGTGAGGAGCATTTAATAAAAATGACAGCAGATGAAAGAACATTTCTCCATTTTGCCTACCTTGCCTGACAGTATGTCCAGACCGTCCGTTAGGCTTTTGGAGTGCTCCTGCAGCTCCTGGATTTTGCTTGATATGCTGCTTTTGGCTGGGTGAGGCAGAGTGATGGCGCTGTTGGACAGGATCACCAGTGGATCCACCCAGGCTTGGAGCAGGGAGCGGACCAGCGACATTAGATCCGAGTTCTGGAGAAGAAGCCAAAATATTGTAAAACATTGAACTGAGGAGGTTGTTCAAAGGACAGTCTCTCAATAGAGTAGAGATCATGAAAAGGAACATTTCAGACTAACTCACCGACACTTGCAGAGCTTGTTCTTTGTCACTGGGCGTCTGTAGTGCGGAGGTGTGGCACTCAGCAGGGCGTTGCATTTGCATCCTGCCATATGGAGGGAAGTGAGTGTCCTAGGCGCAGAAAGAGATGATCATTACAATGTCCAGTGGAAAACATCTTTGAATATAACAAGAGCCAGTGGACTCTTTTATTCTCTAAAATCTTGTGAAAAAAGCCATACCAGTGATCCCACTGGGTTTAAACAGCTACAGTAAGATCTCACCATCTCCTGTGTGAGTAGGGTACTCAGAGAGTGCATTTTGTCAGAGCGCTGTGAGGCTCGGTCAAGCAGGTCACCGATGGGCACGGCTCTGCACATGGCTACCAGGTACACCACTGGAGCAGGAGGCATGAAGAACCAAGAGAGGACAGCTTTTTAGGCTCAGAGTTCTATACCTTCTGTTTGCTAAATATATTTTGTTTCTGGTAACTCTGATTACTTTGTTTAAAAGTCACATAATTTGTTTTCATATCATTCCTACATTTAAAAGCCCTTTTAAAGTGTTCACAGTGTTCCCACTTCCCCATCTGTTTACGTGTATTTCCAGTCAGCTGGCTCAAAAAAGGCCAGTAGGTAGGTATGAGCTTGTCAAAGTAGTCACCTCACCTGTAATAAACAGTCGGTCTCCACTGATTCTTCTCTGAGCCATCTTTTCTCCTCTCTCGCAGTTTCTCAGTCTGTTCCTCGTCCTGCTTGACCCTGTTGCCTTTTTTGCTTTCTTGCTGCCTTTTACGTCCATTTTATAGCTCCTAGAATCTGACACTTTGGTTATGCAGCAGCAGGATGAGTCTGTGCTAATTGTTTAGAACCTGCTTAGACCAGTTTATAATGAGAAACATGGTGGGAGAGCTTTGAATGGATGCAGCAGGATGCATTGACATGCATGTACAAATGTGTGTGTGAATGACAGTGGAAAAACGTCCTCCCTGATCTTAATTGAAGCGATGAATAGAAACAACAGTTTTTACAATAAGATTGTGAAGGTTTTGCTCATTTAATAGGAACATCACTGATGACCATCTGGTCACCTGGTCTTTCCATGACCAGTGTGCCACTTCACCAGGATTCCCCAGATCTGTCAAAGGCAAATTATGGATGTGTAAA
This sequence comes from Girardinichthys multiradiatus, assembly GCF_021462225.1. NCBI lineage: Eukaryota > Metazoa > Chordata > Actinopteri > Cyprinodontiformes > Goodeidae > Girardinichthys > Girardinichthys multiradiatus. The sequence goes on along the minus strand of NC_061817.1, from coordinate 16,779,141 downwards.
AAATCACAATATGACTACAATAAATGCCAGCAGAAGTAGTTACTTACCCATGTTTGGAGTTACAGTTCAATCAAAATTTGATGGCTTTTAGGATTTAAAGACAAGCATTTTCCTCCAGTAAAGTTTAGCTTTATTTTCTTTGTACTTATTAATTATTTTCATTTTACTAAGGAGTACAGTCTTTAACCATGTCCTGTCCGGGCAGCTTGGGCCAACAGTGGGTTTGGTTGCCTCACAGTGTCAGGGCAGATTTGCTTTATCAAGAACATATAAGGGAGAAAGTTGCATGATTGACTAAAAACAATGAAACGTGTTGGATAGGGCAGTTGTCCTGTTTACACCTTAGACATTTAGTTTGGTGAATGTTGAAGTGAAAGTAAACAGCATTGTGAGTTTCTTAATGAAATTACCAGTGTACAATTTAGGTTTCCTAGACCACTGACCAGTTTATCCTCCCATCCCCTAAAAAAGGTTAGAAATCAATATGTAATCATTTCTTTTGAAAGAACTAAATAAATAATTTAAAGAGGAACTCCTTATGTGCAGACACTGGACATGGACATGGGGCCGGCATGCAGAATGAACCATGTGGTGTACAAGGTCCAAAATAGCCTGGTAATGATCAAATCACTTTTGTGTGACCAGTTCTGTAAAATCCTGGACTTAAAAGTTGCTGTGCTCTTACGACGATTGATTTGGGAAATGTTGGAGAAGAAATTAGATGTTTTGGAAGCTTTATATTCGGTATCTATTGTTTTTTGTGCACTTATGAATCTTTTAAACCTCAGTTGCTTGATGGCCTTCTGGAACATTTAATGATCTGATTAAGATGTTTCTTGAAATATGATTGTTAGAAAGAACTTAATTCTTTGTAATACAGCCCCAAAACGTCCTGATCAGCGGCCCGTATTTGACTATCTGGGATAAATAACGTGATAAATTGCAGTGCTGAATATTGAGACGTTTTTTAAACTATTATTTTAAAATATTTTCCTGTTCAGTGTTATTTTGAGGTTTTCATTTAGTGTAGGGTTAAATACAGTGGTTTGGCTCCGCTTCCTTCATATAAGGTCACATTCCATGAACTTATAAATTCTTCAATATTTGATTAATTTTCTAACAGTGTGATATTAATCTGTCATTTTTACATAAGCTGACGTGCCCAAATCAGCTCTAGTTAATGTTTTGTGCCTGCAGACGTTGGATTTCAACTGGCAGCATCTCAGTAGTGACTTCTGGTGGACAAATGTGAAGGTGTAGGTTTCTGTATGAAATGGAAAAATCTTGTAAGATCTAAATATGTCACAGCTTACTGTCTTGTTGAGATCATAGATAAGAACATGAAATGAAAATTTATAGGAAGATAAAAGTGTACTTACTCAGCAAAAATGTATAAAGTGTCATTCTATAGCTAAACAGACTCAAGTTGGTGCTTGTTCATTCTGCAGGTGTATATTGGACAAGAAAGTTCTTCATAGAGGAGAACATTTTGCTGTTGTGTACCTTCGCTACTGTAGTGTCTGTTGATTGGATCTCAACTGAACCTCAGGAAAAAATGGTCTTCCAGTCGAAGAGACAGAGAGATGTGGTGTCAGAGTTACAAACGGGCTGAACATCCCCATGAAAGTAGACCAGTGATTTCACAATGAATGAATAAACAGCTGTTGGATCTTCTTTACATTCTTTGTTTCTGGGAATCTTTTTGGATAGTGATTGTATAATTGATTTGGATAAGCCAATTTAACTAATTTGTTTAACATGGGAACAATAATGCTCATTAGTACTTGCATGCAACGGTTTTACTTCGATCAGAGAAAAGCCGTTTACGCAATGAGGTTAACGGGGTTAATGCAGACAGTAGTTATCCTAGAATATTTGTGAGTAAAATGTCAGTATTTCTTCCATGTGATGGATTTGCATTAAATCTGGATTAATTTCTAAAAACGGAGTGTGAATACAAACCAAATCAGGACTGAAGATGTGAACCAGTCTCCATGTTCCTTCGGGGTTCTGTTTGAGCTCACAGTAAGACCTGACAGTATCAGTATCCCTGAGGCCTTGCCACTGTACCTAACACTTTAAACCAGCCTCTGAACCATTGCGTCTGCCTCTTTTAGGCAATGACAAAAATGCCTCAACCCCTCCTTACTAATAGTGTCTTCCAAAAATATTCATACCCATTCAACATTTAGCATATTTTGTCACTTTAGAACTATAAACTTAATTGCATTTTATAAACAAATTTGCTAGCAGAACAACACCAAACGGTACATAACTGTGAAGTGGAAAATGATAAATATTAGTATAAACAGGAACATGTTTTGCCACAGTTACAGCTGCTTTTGGGGTATATCTCCACCAGTGAATAAGGAAATTGTTGCCCATTTTTCTTTGTCTCTTTTCCAACAAGGCCAGATTTGTGGAGTCTATCCATAGACTAGAACTGTTTATCTGTTCAGGGCTATGGCAGGGTGTGCCTATCTCCAGTAGTCATTGGGAAAGAGATGGGTACGCCCTGAACAGGTTGCTAATTCATAACAGCTCATTACACAGACACACACATCAATGCACACACTCACTCTTCGGAGCAAATCAGAAGGAAAGTTGGGCAGTTAACCCAAGATGCAGGTTTTTAAACTGCAGGAGGAAGCTGGAGTACCCAGAGAGAACCTATACCTGTACTGATAAAACATGCAAACACTTTGTAGAAGGATTCCAGGCCAGGACTGAACCCAGGACGTTCTTGCTGCAAGGCAACAGTGCAAACAAGTTGGCCACCAAGCAGCTCCAGGTCTAATGGCATGAATAACAGTTGTGCCATTGACAGATTGCCTTGAGTTTAGATAAGGGTAACAGTGTAAGGGGAGCTGAATGCAAATGCCTGCCACATTTTTCAGATTTTTTATTTTTAAATAAAGAAATAGTTTTCTTTCAACTTCACAATTATTATGTACGTCTATGGAGGTCTATTACATAAATTCCCAATAAAATATACTGAAGTTTGTCGTAGGTATGTGATAAAATCCAAAAATGTGAAATTTCTAGGAGTGGTCTTTAGAATGTTTCAGAGATATTGGGAAAGAGAAGTAATCCATAAAGAAGTTTCTACAGAGATTCTTAATGCTTAAATAAGGCTTCAAACAAAGCTTTAATAAAACATTAACTCCCCTATTGGGGACATTTCTATGTGTTCCTCTCATGTGGTGAGAGTCCCATGTGATCTTCATGGAGAGGTCACCTCTGTGCTGTATGTCTTTAACGCCCCTAAAGCCATCAGTCACTTCCACACATGGTGTAGGCAGTATGTGTTAACATGAGAGGTTCAAATGTGACCAACAGAATGACTTTGAACAATCCACTGACCTTCTTACCTCAGGTCGTTATGGATATAGGCATTTCTAACTCAACTTTTTTTTTTTTGCCTGCACAAAACCTATTTATTGAAAGGAAAACCATTAAACTGTTGCAGTCTTACAAACGAACAATGAGGCTTTATGTACCACAAACTGTTTTAACAATGAGTCAGCAAGGAGCCTGAGGTGCTAAAGCATGAGAAGCTTTTACATCCTGTTGGAGATGAGATGAAAATGGGCTGAAGTGGAGAAAGGACACAGAGGACACTACGTGAGGGTCACTGGGGCTGTTTGTGGAGGCTTTAAGGACTGCCACAGTACATCACAGCCAGCCTACCCTATGTTAAATGTCACACACATGTTTTCTCCCTTCCTTCTGCGTTTGATTTCTGTTGATCCCTCATTGAATTTCAACAAGGAGTGTCTTCTTTTTCAGCCTGTTGCTGTTTTGCCTTGAGCTTTGTTAGAAAAATGTTTGGCCCCTTACCGTTCCCGCCCCAGCCTCCATCCTCCACCCCCTCCAACACTCGACAATTTTATTTTCTGCTCCTGGCATGACAAAAACCGTGGCTGCATACACGTGCGCACAAGCACACACTTGCACAACCAGAATCCGTGCTTCTCAAGAAGAACGCATCCAACCCCAAAGCCCTCCTTTGGAGGTTCTCTGCTGCTTCCTGGACACAGAGGCATACTTTTTGAGCCGTGTTGATCTAGACGTCCCCTCGACGGATACTGTAGGTAGGGCTTACCAACTTTGTTGTTCAAATTCAGTATCCTGCAACATAAAGTACATGGTGTTCTCTCTTGTCCTGCTTCTAATCGACTCACACTGACGTTTGGAAATGGGTTTCTTTCCTCTAAAGATTTAATTTTTGGTTCTCTACAAAAATATTTTGGGATTCCCAGGTACTTTGACAGCATGTATAGTGTTTTTTACTCTTATTTAAAATGTCATGATCTAAATTGTGCTTGTAACTGTAACTTCATTTTAAAGTATATATTAATTAAAAGGCATTTATTTTTGGCAAAAGAGCTAAAAAAAGGGGGGGGGGGGGGGGGTGCACAGAAAGCTAATTGGTTGACATTTGATGCTAATGCAATTTAGAGACTCTTTCTTTGTGCATAATGAATGAGGAAGAGGATTATTTGAGGAAGCTGCAGAAACCAGTTACAGCAGGTTTTTTTTTTTTATTATGTGAGAAAGGAATCTGACTTTTACTTAGAGAACTAAATTAGCCTCTATTCAAAGGCTTATCCCAAATGCATAGGTCACTGGCAGAGAGCAACCAGGAAACCTTTCTTAAATCATTAAACATGTTCTCACACAAAAGGCAAATTACTTTTGTTGTTAGAAAATAAAGGACTGAAATAGTAGATTTGAACCTAAATAGGATTATTTTCAAAGACCTTGTACTGATTTTAAAGGACTATTTATCACCCAAGAGCATGATAAGTTACAGGCTCCGACAGTTCAAAAACATGACTGTTAGGTTAACTGGTCTCTCTAAATTGTGCTTAGGTGTGAATGAGTGTGTGCATGGTTGTTTGTCCTGTGTGTCTCTGTGTTGCCCTGCAATGGACTGGCGACTTGTCCAGGGTGTACCCTGCCTCTTACCCATAGACTGCTGGAGATAGGCACCAGCTCCCCCGTGACCCTGTATGGAAGAAGCAGGTATAGAAGATGGATGGATGTTAAATTACAAATGAACCGCCTTGATATAATTAAACAGCTTCATTGTAACTGTGGTGCTTCCTCACCTAAAGTATAATTAAAATAATTGTATTTGTCAAAAAAAAAAATCTCCATGCCAACTGATTAAAAGGTGATCTGTTACAGCCCAGGTTTAAATGTTTTACCATGATTAGTCTTTATTTACAAGAAAGACATTTTGCTCAAAGAAGATTCTTTGCTTTGACAATTATTAGTTCTTATTTATCGTTTTGCCACAGTATGTTTATAAAAAAATGATTTTTTATTTTTATTTTGTTTGCCAGATTACATTTTTTCACATTTGATTTTTGGCAGGCAGTCAATGTGATAAAAATGGCAGTTGAGCTGCATCAATCAATTTTACAAAGCTACCATCAGATGGCAGCATTCTGTGGGTTAGAGTCTAGCACACACACTCACTGGCATAAGTTCATGCTTCTAACCTTATTACAACATAAACCTGATATAGTCTTTTTTTTTGGAGCTTAACTCAAACCCTATGTCCTCATAAGGACAACAGGTTCTGATAAGGTAGTTGACTGTCCCAGAGAAGTTCCTTAAAAATAAATAAAAACCAGTGCAATATAGTTCTAACACAAAATGGCTCTGGTTTTTAGCCTTAGGTAGATTCTTTTATTCTTGCCTTTGTTTGCAAGCCCTAGCGTTTGGTTCTTGGGTCTGGGTCGCTGCCCTTTCAACCCGGACTGTTATCTGCACATATGTGCTTCCCTCATACATTTTTTATTCCCCTCCCACCTCCTCCTGCACTGCCCTCCCCTACCCTGCCACCAACTCACTCTTATCTCCACCATCTCTCTCTCTTTCTTTCTCTCTCTCTTTCTATCATTGGCACTAGGCGTCCGGAAGACAGAAACTGGACAGAAAGTGTTCCTTTGGCACCACATAGCACCATAACCCACCACGGACATGTCGGACTCAGAGACCGCGGCTGCCCCCACAGAGGCCCCCGTTCCTGCAGTGTGCACTGGCATCAAAGCAGACCTGGACAAATGGTAAGTGATGGAATTTCTGTTGCAAGAAAGTTTGGTCACGTTGAAACTAAAACTCATCTTAGCAAGCCCCGCTTGACCTTCCGAGTCGCATTCACATAATTGTATTAATTGAGGTTGAGATCAGTAGAACCCTCATTTGCTTACAAAAATCTTCATGAGATCCAATTGCATAAGAAGACACCATCACCCTGCAGCTGATAATGACTTAAACCTTGGCGCTTGTCACAACAACAGTGGGTTAGATATAGGCAGCAGTATTCAAAAACGAGGAACGATAAAATGGAGTCTTATCAGCGGACACTATGATTCCAGCTAAAAACGGCGACATCTTGTACGTGAAGATGTAACAGACTTTGACATCCCAAACTGGGTGATGAAAAGGGCTATGAAAACTCTGGGATCTCCTGTGTATGGGAAAGTAATTTGGGGTTAATCATGTATGGCAGCAGGGTGATGCTTGATGCTTGTTCATCTGCATGGATGGAGTCAGGGAATCTGCTTGCGTCATCAGCCTCCCTTTCCCCATAATACTTTGCGACACCTCCATCCATTTGTCCCCACTGTATCCTTTTGACTCCTGCTGTGTCAACGGTCAAGGAGACAGGGCAAAGGATTTTTGATAGACTTGTTAGAAAAGGGCAATGACCTCATCTAATAGACGCTTTGACGGACACTTGATTTTAATAATTAGGGTTTTTTAGTCTTTTGTGAATCTCCAAAAGAGCTTTACTTCTGGTGACGTCAGCTCCAGAAGTAAAACACGGCATTTTATCCTGTTTTATTTGTAGCCTAATGAAGTGCTTACATGTTGTGGGAAGCTATACCAGTCCAGTTTGCTTTGGCAAGACTGTAGAAGTTGATAAAGTTCTTATGGGTGTGTGAATCCTTTAGATAAGACAGTAAACTGAGGTGGGGGAGGGAATTAAAAAGGGTGTGGATGAATCATGTGTTAAAGTTTTGCTGGTGCCAACTTCAAGTTAAAGAGTACTAAGTTGCATTTTACCTCCATATTTATGTTGACACTGGTCTATTTCAGTTTTTTTTTTTTACCATTGTACATTCACTGAAAAATAACTTGAATTGCTTTTGTATTTAAGACAGTCTAGAAATGCATTGAGCTCTGGCCATTTATTACACTTCAGGAAGATTCAGACTCAAGATGTTCAAAGCAGATGTCTGCTATGTCAGTCATATCTTACATGGCTCCAAGTTTATGTCAGTCACTACATGCAGCTGAAGTCAGCTAAAATTTATCCCAAGACTTACAAAGGTCCAATATGAGGGAGCACTAGCACTGATAAATATAGCCTTCCAGTTTTGAACTGAGGGCCACCATGGCCCCTCATAGTAAACAACACGCACACTATGATCCTGGATATGGTGCTATGACCTAAGGTTTTAGTAAGAAATGCATTTTACAAGAGTCGTTGCCTTTTACATCCATAAAGCTAAACACATAAACACTTTTACATTCATGTGTCTGTGGATGTAAATAAATGTTTAGTTACTTCTACAAATATGCATTCCCTAAATTTACAAGTCAATTGAGTTTAGTCTGTTAAATGTTTTGCTTGTTCTACAGGGATGGATATTATTTTAAATTGGTAGTATTGTCTAAGTCTACCTTTCTATTCACTTTTATAAGAATTCACATGGAGTTTTAGCTACATTAATGCTTAACTACCTCTATGAAGATACATACATACATTTTTGTGTCTATGGAAGTATTCTCTGAATCTGCAGCTTTTCAGTTATAGAACACTTTATATTAAGTTTAGCTAAATAAATGTTAAGCTATATCTATCTGGATGTATATTTTGTGTTTACTGAACTATTACAAAATCTAGTTTTCCTTTATTTTAAAAGAATTCATATTGAGTTTTAGCTTATTTAAAGCTAGCTCAAAGGGGATCCATATTTGTTTTTGAAAGCTGGTAAAAATGCCCATTTAGCATCTGCTCTTCTACTTCTTTTTGCGATGTAGGAACCAAAACCTGGACAAAAGAGTTTGAATGTTAATCCCCAACATTTCTGGACACAAGCACAAAAATGATTGCATAATAACACAAAATAATACATAATAAATGTCAGAAGGTTTTAGTTGGGATAGATTTGTAATAGTGATTCTTGTTGAAAATCACAATTTCTAGCGTCATAATAAAAAGTTTAAAAGATCCATATATCTATATTGTGACTTGTCAAAGCTGCTGCCTGTAACTGTACATGGAGAAATTTGGTTCTGTTATGTAGGTTGCTGCTAAAGAATGTTGAGCTGCTACCCAACGCTAACCTTTACTCTGTGCAGGCCAAAAGTGAAAATCTGCCAACAAATGGCCAAGCTAACAATTTGTCATCTGCTCAGACTAAGGACGCTACAGTCCTTTATCTTTATATGACTAAACCTTTCAGCTGTCCTACTTCTGGGCACACCTGGATTCTTAATTTGACTGCTAGCAACTTCCAGCTAATAATAGACTCAGTATTGCTTCAGCTTGTGTAATGATTCGAAGTCAATGGTTATTTATAGCTTCAAAGGTAATAGTATGTGTGAAACTGTATAGTCAGGACATGGTGAAATGTTTTCTGTCATAGATCACGTTACTGCTCTATTTGATGCCTGTTTTATTTTAACCCAGGCTGGCTAAAGTAGCAGAGGCTTCGCATTTATAGTGAGCCAAGAATAAACCACATGGGGCGGCCATGTTGAGAAGACTAGCATGTGTGGGCTAGTCCTGTTTCGAGTTGTTTTTTTTTACTCTTTTCAGGTAGATATTTATTCTGGTTAATATATTATATTTCTCTGTATATCATACATTGTTTGGACCCTTCCAAGTTCTAAACTCCATAGTCTAAAAGATGACTGGTATAATATGCCTTTAAAATGTTTGACATTTTATGTTGTTAGAACCACAAACCTATTTTAATGGAATTTTATGCAATGGATCCACACAAAGCAGTAGCCAATTGTGAAGTGGAAAATAAAATAATGTAGTGTTCATTTTTTAACAAATAAAAATCTTTAAAAAATGTTGTGATTTTGTATTCAGCTCCACAGGATCAAAAGTTTTTAAAACAACATTTTGCTTTTGGGGTATGTCTCTACCAGCTTTGCACATCTAGAGAAGGAAAGTTTTTCCCATCACTCTTTTTTTTCAAACTGCTCTAGCTCAGCCAGATTTGATGGAGAGCATCTGTTAATGCTCATTTGTTGAGGTCTTCCATTGATTCTAAGTTGGATGTAGGTCTGGACTTTGAATGGGCCATTCTAAAATATTAATTTGCCTTGATCTAAATCCTTCCATTTTAGCTCAAGCTGTATTTTGAGTGTCATCCTGCTGGAGCTTATGTCCTTGTCTTAGGTGGTCCAACCTCTAATGGGTTTTCTACTGGCACTGCCATAAAAACGTGGAGGTCACATCTACCCACAGCATTTCTGGCCAGAATATTTATTTATTTAAAAAGTCTTTGTCATACCAGAAACTACAGTATCTCAAGCCTACATCAGATGTACTTAGGACTAGTGTGTATGTAATAGCAGGGCGTTGCCCTTAAATGTGCTACAGATAAATTGGTATAACAGTCAAGAAACTTTCTATTATGGTCACTTCAAAAAACAGTCTTATTTTATAAGATTTTTTTTACAACTTTTTGATGGTACAGGGATGGCAGCTAGAGATAGCTTAATTCATTTTCACAGGAAAATGTTTATTTCTACTTAAAATATTCCAAATAATTTTATATAAAATATAAACATATTGACAAAGTAGCCAAGGTCATCTTAAGGCTATTTTAAATTGATCAGACATTCTGTCAATTTCTGGTAGCTAGATCAATTTCTGATCTAGCTACCAAAGTCTAGATCTCTGTTATAGCAGTCTGGATGAGAAGCTAATGTGCCTTTGTACAAAATACAGTTTCATATTCATATTCATTATCTTTACTTTGATTTTATTTTTAAAACCTAATGCTAAAAATGTCTAATTTCGAGTGTTCTTGCCACAGTAACCACTGTAGAAAATGTTTTGTCCATAGGTTCCGGTAGTGCTTGAGTATGGTGTATTTATTGATCAGTAAAGGTTTTGATTTTTGAGTTTCCAACTGATCAGTAACATGTCAGGTCCAATCATGCTGACAACTGGTCGAACCCAGTCACCAGCTGATTTCTCTAAGCCATTCTAATTTTTTCAATGCCTTATTTTGTCTTCCAAAAGCTACTGTGGCTGGGTATGCAGAACAAGTTCTGTTTATAACACACAACAAAATCTCACACATTTGTATGCAAATAATCATGCAATGCAACAGTGAACTAGTTGAAATGTTTCTGAGGTTTACTTGAACTGTTTTAATATTTAGATTGGAATTGTTTTAAGATTGCAGAAGTCCCGTTTGACCCCAGTCTGATTAGCTGTTGAATCCCCAGTGAAAATATTTTCACATTCTACAAGATATTTCAGACAGCTTTGTACTGCAGGTAAGCTGCTAACTTCTGATAAATGTCATAAAAAATACTTACTTTAAAAAAAAAAAGTCCAAACTATATCTTTTTGTAAATATAATATGCAGTTTCCACAAAATAGCACAGATTAGAGCTCATAACATTTCCCAAAAATATAATCTGGGATCTAGATCTTTGATTTTAACTTGATTCTTATGAACCATCCCTACGTTCTGTTGTCTTGGAATCAGTCCACTCAGAGAGAGGAAGCATTTTACTGCTTCCCACCTGCTCCCTATCTAACAATGACGTATTAGGATCAGCCTAAACCACATGACCCCTGCCTAATGCTCGTTCTCCTCATCATCTACTGACCTCTGCACCTGCCCAGTGATGTATTATGTATATTTGCCCCCGACGACCGAGTACACCTAGCACAGGCTAAATAATTTAACATCCACTTCCTGCCGAAGAGGGTGGCGTCACCTTTTAATGCTGCCAGACCAGGATGTGGTTGACTGGACATGCTGCTATGACAATTCAGCTTTACCCCTTGACCCTGTATCAATTCTTTCAAGGAGAGTACACAATGGCTTTGTTGGTGATGATGTCATCAACTCCACATGTATGGCCCTGCTAATCGTAATCTCCTCAGTCAGTGAGCATACTTGCAAGGATCCTTGCCCGCACAGCTGATAAACTGAATGACCTGTTGAAAGCTAATAATTACATTGAAAATAGGGGGAGAAACCAGGGTGCTTTTATTTTGATGGAAATTGAACTTTCTTTTTTCCCCTTTTTAGTATTTAGACTGTGGGGAATGTTCTGCTGAACCAGATGTAGCTGTAGCAGGATTCTTTTTTTGACACCCTCAGGGTGCTGTTGCTTTCTTGTTGAGTCATCAGTGCAGTGCATCAGATACAAACACGTTACTTCTACACATGCATGTGCTTGAATGGAGAACATGCTTGTGTTTCTTCCAACATCGTCACAAACAGCACACAAACACACTCTTTGCTCCATCCCTCCAGGCAAAGTAAAGCTCATCGTGATAATCGGCAGCAGCCCAGCTGGATGTTACATCACTGCTGAACACAAAGTAGCAGAGAGGGGAACATGGAGATCAACTGGTGAATCAAAATATAAGAGACACAAGAGACAACATGAGGGTGCTGCTTTCCGACCCAGAGTAGCCCCTCTGATAAACAGCTGAAAATCAATATATGTTTCTCTTGAGGTTAGCTGAGTTTATTCAAAATTAATGTAACCATAAAAAGTGACTATGGTAAAACCTTGTCTGGAATAGGATTTGCATTGAATAAACACAATTCCAGATAGAAAGGGACTGTTTTTATTTACACATGAAAATTGAATCAGAAATCTAAGAATGACATCACTTACCAATCTCAATATGTCAGAAAAATATATTATTTAGCTGGCTAAACAGGCTAAGTTCTGTTAACAATAAAAACTGATAATCTAGTTCTCAACATTTTGTGCATTCAAATAGAAAAGAAACATTTTAACAAATTGATTAATATGGATGTGGCTGAATTAATGAGATACAACTGTTAGATGTAAAAATAAAAAACTTATTACTGCACCTTTTAAATCATTTTTATACGAGTGGCAGCCATATTGCATTCTTCGATTAGGGTTATAGAGGAGAAGACATTTTTGGTGAACTGGTCAAATATAAATGTACTGAAAGTAAAAGCACCACAGCTTCTGCCCACGTATATGGGTTGAGTCAATCTTGATTGATGTATTAAGTATTTTTGTCAAAATGTTCACCGTTTATTTCAGATGGAGTCATAGAATTAAATTCACGTGTGACTTGGAGCAAAATCTTTATCATGAGATGTTGATTGAGTCAGCATTTGGTTTGAATTGTTGCTAATTTAGGCATCTAATTCCCTCCTTCCTTTCTTGCCTTCTTCCTTCCTTTCTTCCTTGCTTCCTTCCTTCCTTCCTTCCTTCCAACTTTCCTTTGCTATAACCTTCCTCCGATTACTTATTACATTTTTTTTATAAACCTTCTGTAATAAATCAGCATTTATTATCCTGATTCAGTGAGCATTGCTGGGAATTTTCATTGTTTGATGAAAATGTATATTTTTCTACATTATGAGTTGTAATGCTCAGGCAGACAAATATTTCATGTACGCTGAACTGTACCAGTAAATAACATGCTGAATTATTTCCTTCTGATCTCTTACGTGCTAGTGGATATTCTGGATTCAAAGCTTTACCACTAATGAAACAAATTATTTTACCCAGAAACAATGTTGAACTTTCTAGCTGTGAGTACATGCTGTGAAAAGAACAAGTACTAGTGTTTTAGTGTGGATCAGAGATTGGTGGAGAAGCTCACTACAAAGAGATGATGAAGCCATGGGAGAAGCCAGAGGACGAGTTTTCAGTCATGCAACATGACACTCCCCCTTATTCAATGGCTCTTCTTCTTAACTCGGCTATCTCTGTTTCGTCACGCAACCTCTCTCCTTCTCCTCCCCCTCTAGTGTCCCATCAAACATATGGGCACAAACTCATTGCTTTTCTCTCTCTCACTCTTCCCTCCTCCTCCCCTCTTTCGCTCCATCACCCTAATGCTCTGTGGCAGTGTCTGCTGCTATGTTTGCTCCGGAATGGGGGCTTTTATTAATCTGCAGCCATGAATTCCCTCTTTCATCCACAACTGTTTCATCCTTAAATTCCCTCCCATTTGGGCTGTCTTTTCACCGGACGTGCTTTCTCTCTGTGTCTGCCTTTTCAGATCTGTTGGCACTTGAAACAAGCATCTGTTTAGTCAACAGGATTTCACTGGATGCAGACTCCTCTGAGACAACCCAGGAGAGAATTTGGCATTCTGAATTTTAGGTTACAAAGTTTTTGATCTAATTTGATCAATCTCTCTTGCAGTGTGACAGAGAAGGGAGCTGAGGGCTGCAAAGAGCTGATGGAGACCTTCACTGCTTGTGTGAAGAATGCTGCTGAGGGGACATCATGAGGAGTCACCCTGCAGTCTAACATGTAAGGATGTTATATAATTGCCTGAGTCAGTCCTGGTCATCGCTGCTGGGAATGCACTGTGACGTAGTAGATGCCAGTTACAAATGTTTCTGCTTATTATCACAAAATATACTGTGCCTTGAAAAAAGATTCATTGTCCTTAAACATTTCCAGATTTTGTTACATTACAACCACTAATTTATTGTGGATGTCATGTCAACAAAAAACATAAGAGCGCATAAAACTAATGTGAAAGGAAAATGGTTTCCCAAATCTTTTTACTAATTGACATCTGAAATGCTTGCATTTGTATTCCGACCCCATTTGTCTTCCGAACAGCTTCGCTATCCTTTCTAAGGAAAAGCTTCCACGCCACTACCATCTTGTTTCAGAGCGGTTTGAGAAACTTGTGACTGGGGTAGTTCCTACAACAGGACAGCAATACTGATGTATTACAATGGCCTAGTCAAAGTCAATTCCTATATTCAGACATTCGCCAGTCAATCCTGACTGAACCTGAACTGTTTTGCAAAGAAGAATGGACAAAAGTCCTGTCCCTAGATGTTTAGTACAGAAATTGAACTTTCAGATTTTTATTTGTATACTAACTTGAAACCATCTATCATTTTCCTTCCAATTCACAATTATGCACAACCCCATACAGTCAGTCAGTCATTTTGTTTGATGAACATGAAAGTGAAGTTGAACATCTCCCATGGCCTGCACAGTCACCAGATCTAAATATTATTGAGCCACTTTGGGGTGTTTTGGAGGAGAGAGTCAGGAAACGTTTTCCTCCACCAGTATCACGTAGTGACCTGGTCTCTATCCTGCAAGAAGAATGGCTTAAAATCCCTCTGACCACTGTGCAGGACTTGTATATGTCATTCCCAAGACGAATTGATGCTGTATTGGCCGCAAAAGGAGGCCCTACACCATACTAATAAATTATTGTGGTCTAAAACCAGGTGTTTCAGTTTCATTGTCCAACCCCTGCAGAAGTTTGTGTTTGTAATGTGGTAAAATATGAAAGAGTGCTATAGCATTGAGTACTATTGTACTCAATGTCAATAATTAATCAAAATGAAATACAGACACTCTTGTTACCCAGTGTTTTCCTATCTGGTTTATCATTCAGAGATGGCCAGCAGTTATTTAAGAAGGTAAACATCAAATTCTGACATTTTTGGCAGTCCAGTTTTAGTTTCATTTATCCTAATTTTGAGATATTGGTGTAATTACATGGACACATTCTTCCACTTAATGTACAAAATGAGATATTGCTGCAATATGTAAAGCATGCAAAGTCATAGGCAAGTAACAGCTATATGACAGTGGTTTATTTACATCCAACATTTACATAAGTCTCTTCCTGGAAATAAAAGATGCTGGTTTGTGCGAGTGGAAATAAATGCTGATCACAATGCAAACATTTCTTCTTTGCATGAAATTACAGTTACTCTAGTCTTGTATTGAAAGTTAATTTGAGTATTAAATCACATGTCATTTTAAGGCACTTTACAAAAAAAGTCCAGTTCAACCCAATCCTACAGACAGATAAGTCAGTTACATACAATTCAACTGATCCTACTTTGAGTTAGTTAAAAGATTTTCTATCTAACGAAACCCAGCAGATTGCATCAAGTCAGCATTCACTCCTCCTGGATGAGCATGTAGAGACTCGCTTGCATTGACTTTGCAGCAATCCCTCATACTGAGCTTGCATGTAGGGACAGTGGAAAGGAAAACTCTCCTTTAACAGGAAGAAACTTGCAGTAGAACCAGAAAAAGCTGCCATCTGTCTTGAGATGTCATGGCCTTGGGGGTCTGGGAACACAGAGCTTTCATACAAAAAACACCTTAGGAGTACGTTCTATGTGAAAAAAAGTAAAAAGGTAATAGCAGTAGTAGCTTCTTTATTGGCTTCATCTAGGAGAGAAACACAACTAAGCAGAAACTCAGAGCTTGTCTATAGGGCAAATGACAAGAGATGACTCAGAAATATTTGCCAAACAAACCAGATTTCCATTAGAAATTGCCTGTCCCTGCTGAAGAAAACCATCCCTATAGCAAGATGCTATCACCATGTGTTATAGTGGGGACGGTGAGTTCTGCAATAGAGAACATGAGAAGAGGCATTGCATTTTGAAGCAAAAAATGTAGCCAGAACTCAGCAAAATATCACTGTTCTCTCTTCCAGGTCCAGTGCACTGAGTCCTCCAAGTTCCCAGCATTCCCTTCTGCACAACAGCTCTCGACTGAATGATGATGATAACAATGGGGATGATGATTACCATGAGACAAAAACTATGTTGATCGGTCTGAGTTTGAGATCTGGAAGCAGTAACCTTTCTAATGCTTGTTTTGTGGGATATTAAGGGTCTTACCCACTGGAATGGTTGGTCCAGTGATTGATGTTCATGTTGAAGAAGCTAAAACTTCTGTTTTTATGTCAGAATGTACACGTTATTTTTTTTTTTAAATCAGCTGGAATGTCATCAGAAGTTGAGATTCTAGCATGGAAAGTTGAAAATGATTACAAATTCCAGCCCCAAAATCAACCATGGCTGCCACATAAAACATATACAAGAAAATTAAATGCAGCATTTGCATGAATCGTGGAGCTCAGCTGGCAAAAAAAAAAAAAATGCAAAGTGATATTTAATGGGACATCATTCCCTCAGCAGGGTTCCGAAGCATATAGCTCAGACATGTGCTGCCTTCCATTAGTGTTAGGGTTTAAAGTCTTATCTTGGAAAATGTGTATTAACAGGTGTACTCAGGTGTACTCGTGCAAATTTGTTGTCGTCGTTTTCACTATGTTTTGTAGTGCAGCTGTGATATTGGCTTTTTGAAGACAAAGTTGGTGAAGACCCTCTGACTTTCCATGTCAAAATTCTGATTATATCTAGTTTATGTTTCTGAGCTAGAACTTGGAAATTTTAGCATCCGAGTAAAACAGAAACACAGCAACAATGTCTGAAGTGAGAGCTCCAGTGAGAATATCTCAGCATTTAAAAAACCAATACAGATTTCTATTGGTTCCATATTGTGGCTACATGGAAGCTGCATCTTATTGTTTCGAGAATGTTTCGAATTAAAGAAATATCTAATTAAAACAGCCTCACAATTACTGCCTGGGGAAAATAAACTAAGATGTTTGTGCTCACAGTTGGCTCAATTTAGCACGGCTAGTCGTTATATATTATATAACGAATGTTTACTTCATTTCTTAAACACATCATCATTGCAATGATTTTTAACTGGCTAATAAACCTTAATAATGAACTGATCCCTATCCTGGTTCCTGACTGACTGGTTGGAAGGATGGCTGTCTGGCAGACAGACAGGCAGGCAGATAGATATCTGTTTGCGAAGTCAATAACTACCTCGAAACTTCACATGGCTGTCAGTACAGGCAAACTACAGAGTGCAGAGCTTAATGGAATACTTTACCATTTCTGAGCAGCTTCAACACCAATTGCAATGCAAAATGTCTGATGCAGTGATGTAAAGCACACCACTATCAGTCCCTAGAGCAGGGTTGACCAAGTCCAATCCTCGAGAGCTACCATCCTGTAATGTTTGGATACACCTTTCTCCACAAACCTCAGTTAAATGGCTAAAATCACTCATCAGCATGTCACTCAGCTCTGCAGGGGCCTGGTAATAAGCGATTCATTTTATTCAGGTGTGATGGAGAAGGGATTCATCAACAAGTTGCAGGGTCATAACTCTCGAGAATTGGACTTGGGCACCAGTGCTTGAGAGCTACAGAGAGATGTTTTCTGTAGTGAGAAATCATGCTTTTCTGTCTGGCAATCCAATAAAGGGGCTATTTGGCAACTACCAGGAGAAAGGTACTTGCCTGATGGCACTGTGTCAAATGTACAGTTTTTTGGGGGGAGGATTGTGGTGTGGGCTTTTTTTAAGGGTTGACTTTGACCCTTTGGTTCCACTGACCGGAACTCTTAACACCATAGCTTACCATAAAAATTTTTGTAATTTCATGCGCCCAACTTTGTAGGAACAGTTTGAGGATAGCCCTTACCAACATGACTGCACACCAGTGCACAAAGCAATATCCTTAAAGACATGACTGAGAAAGTCTGGCATGGAAGAACTTGAACAGCCTGAAGAGAACTTTAAAAAAGCACGTTTGGGATGAATTAGAGCTGGACTGTAAGCCCTCAGTGTCTGGCAAATGTGCTACTGAAGAAATGGTCAGATATACAGGTCCTTCTCAAAATATTAGCATATTGTGATAAAGTTCATTATTTTCCATAATGTAATGATGAAAATTTAACATTCATATATTTTAGATTCATTGCACACTAACTGCAATATTTCAGGTCTTTTATTGTCTTAATACGGATGATTTTGGCATACAGCTCATGAAAACCCAAAATTCCTATCTCACAAAATTAGCATATCATTTAAAGGGTCTCTAAACGAGCTATGAAGCTAATCATCTGAATCAACGAGTTAACTCTAAACACCTGCAAAAGATTCCTGAGGCCTTTAAAACTCCCAGCCTGGTTCATCACTCAAAACCCCAATCATGGGTAAGACTGCCGACCTGACTGCTGTCCAGAAGGCCACTATTGACACCCTCAAGCAAGAGGGTAAGACACAGAAAGACATTTCTGAACGAATAGGCTGTTCCCAGAGTGCTGTATCAAGGCACCTCAGTGGGAAGTCTGTGGGAAGGAAAAAGTGTGGCAGAAAACGCTGCACAACGAGAAGAGGTGACCGGACCCTGAGGAAGATTGTGGAGAAGGGCCGATTCCAGACCTTGGGGGACCTGCGGAAGCAGTGGACTGATTCTGGAGTAGAAACATCCAGAGCCACCGTGCACAGGCGTGTGCAGGAAATGGGCTTCGGGTGCCGCATTCCCCAGGTCAAGCCACTTTTGAACCAGAAACAGCGGCAGAAGCGCCTGACCTGGGCTACTGAGAAGCAGCACTGGACTGTAGCTCAGTGGTCCAAAGTACTTTTTTCGGATGAAAGCAAATTCTGCATGTCATTCGGAAATCAAGGTGCCAGAGTCTGGAGGAAGACTGGGGAGAAGGAAATGCCAAAATGCCAGAAGTCCAGTGTCAAGTACCCACAGTCAGTGATGGTCTGGGGTGCCGTGTCAGCTGCTGGTGTTGGTCCACTGTGTTTTATCAAGGGCAGGGTCAATGCAGCTAGCTATCAGGAGATTTTGGAGCACTTCATGCTTCCATCTGCTGAAAAGCTTTATGGAGATGAAGATTAAATTTTTCAGCACGACCTGGCACCTGCTCACAGTGCCAAAACCACTGGTAAATGGTTTACTGACCATGGTATCACTGTGCTCAATTGGCCTGCCAACTCTCCTGACCTAAACCCCATAGAGAATCTGTGGGATATTGTGAAGAGAACGTTGAGAGACTCAAGACCCAACACTCTGGATGAGCTAAAGGCCGCTATTGAAGCATCCTGGGCCTCCATAAGACCTCAGCAGTGCCACAGGCTGATTGCCTCCATGCCACGCCGCATTGAAGCAGTCATTTCTGCCAAAGGATTCCCGACCAAGTATTGAGTGCATAACTGTACATGATTATTTGAAGGTTGACGTTTTTTGTATTAAAAACACTTTTCCTTCATTGGTCGGATGAAATATGCTAATTTTGTGAGATAGGAATTTTGGGTTTTCATGAGCTGTATGCCACAATCATCCGTATTAAGACAATAAAAGACCTGAAATATTTCAGTTAGGGTGCAATGAATCTAAAATATATGAATGTTAAATTTTCATCATGACATTATGGAAAATAATGAAATTTATCACAATATGCTAATATTTTGAGAAGGACCTGTAAACCTTGCAGACAGTCTTCCTAGATGAGTTATTGTTGTGTTAGCAAACGATAGACTGACCTAATATTTAAGCCCATGTATAAATAAAGGCAAGTCTTTAAACTTAATTTGTGTAAAGTCAAGCATCTGAATACTTATAGTGATAAAATGTATCAGTGCTGAAAGGTATTCAGCTTCACTCAGAAAAAGCCAAGGGATCAGATTTTCACAAACACACCCGAGACCCACCAGCTGCCTTTGGCTGTCCTAGGGGGTAAATTTGGACTTTGACTTGTCCACACTCTTCTTTCATAGGAATCCCTAGCCTTCACAGTTATATGTCTAAAGTAAGTGTGTGTGTATGAGACATTTACAGACAAGTGTAATATTTATTTCTGAATGTATACAAATCATTAAATTATATGTCTTTACCAATATACATATACATATATTTTAGTCATTAAACATTGCAGAAAACAAAAGTGGGAGCTTGAGCCACTCTTGCCTTATTGTACATAAGGGAATTTAGTGGCATTGAGCAAGCAGAACATTATCCCTACAGGCAGACCTCAGTAAATTAGAATATCAAACAAAAGTCTATTTATTTCAGGAATTTAACTGAAACAGCAAAACTAATATATAGGTTTATAACATTAAGAGTGATATAGTTGTAGTAAATGTGACATGCTATCACAAATCAACCAGTCTCTTAAAGAAATTGTCTCACATCTATTGAAAAATTATTTTAAGATCAGGAAGCAATCTCATTACATATTTTACATTACATATTGGGAAGGAGGAGATTTAGTAACTGAAAAACATAAATATTATTATTTGAAATAATTATGTGAAATCAAGATCCACATTTCCTGTTAATTATACTAAGTAGTATTTCCTTAAAAAAGTTAAAAGGAACATAAACAAAATAAAACAAATTGTAACATAACTTCTACTTACTTAAATGAGAAAAGAACACTCAAAATATTATCTGAGCCTATTACAGGTTTACTTTTATCCAAGGTTTTTCTGAACTTTTTGAGATACAACTAATTTGCAATTTGGGTTGAAAACAACTGTTCTATCTGCTATGAGGTCACTCAGAAGAAGGAGGCTGTACTGGTCTCTGGTCCAAGTCTTCTGGATATGCTGGTGGTTCCTCATTTTAGGTTCTGAACTGCGTTGGATACAATGAAAAAAATGACAGTTCACTTAATGACTTTCTCTTAAAGAAAGTCATTAAGTGAGGAAAATAAAGCAAACTTTACAGGAATGTATGAGATAAAATAAACATTTTATCGCAACCAAATAAAATCAGTTCTGACAAGTCTTGTCTAGTGGCTCAACACGTGTCCTTGAAACATCTGTGGGGGTGGCTCTTTCAGCACTGACTCCAGTCGTATTCCATGCCTTGTGAATTTCCCACAAACTCTTGAACTGGCTTTTCTTCACAGTCCTGTCAAGGCTGCTGGTGTTCCTGTTTCCTGTGAACCTTTTTCAGCCACACTTTATCCTTCTTCTCAACTTTCCAGTAATATGCTTGGATAAAACCCTTCTTGAACAGCCATCAACTTACCCTCGTTGTGGAAGGTATTAGTGACTGTCTGCTGTTGTCGAGTCAGCAACCTTTGCCATTATCGTTTGGGCCATAACAGAACAAGCATCTAAAATTTTTTAGGATTCAGTAATACTCATAATACTCAAATTTAATGGAAATAAATAGTTGAAACATGTCCCTCTGTGTTTGAAAAACACATATGACATGTAAAGTTTAGTTTTTGAGTTGAATCACTGCCAAAAAAAAAAAATTAAAATATCATATCTTCTAATTTAATGAGATGCACTTTTATGTTAGCCAACAGCAGAGTACAGGGCATGTAACTATAATCACATGTGCACACAGTTGACTTCATGCTCAAACTGAGCATTTAATCCACATGAACACCCACTTTTATGTCATTCAAACATGTGCAGTCCAGTACACAACAAAGTTCCCTGCTCAGTGCCTGGCATCAGATGTATAATGTCTTCTTGTTACATACCAAAGGAAGATACCACAGTGGGAGGAGGACATATTTCTGTAGAGAGGAGCCTAAAGGGCAAAGGGGAGAGTGTTATGTCCCTGTGTAAGAGTCATGCAAACTGCTCTACAGTTAAAATAACAAATCATCTCAGTATAACCAGCCATTTTTCATCAGTTTTAATGCATATTGTCAAAAAACAGTATCATTGTTTTAATGTACTATATTACTTTCTAAACACATTTACAATTATAAACCAACAAACTTCCTCTATTTTCTTTACGTAATGTAGTGTTCATTAAGATACAGGTAAAACCTGACATCATATACTTTATTATGTGATATCAACCCAGAATGTGATACATTTAATCTGTGAATATAAGGTGTGGCCTTATAATACATTTACAGGCATACTGTGAATGTATTATAAGGCACATTGCTTCTTTGAGTGACAATCTTGGGAAATCAAAATAAAATCCACAAATATATCGATAAAAGAATTTTGCACCTCAACAAGTCTGGTCTCTTTTTTTTTCGGCTTTATTTTACCAAGTAAGTTGGTTGAGAACCGATTCTCATTTGCAATGACGGCTGGGCCAAGAGGTCTGCAGACCCTAATAAGTGTGTGTACCTCTAATGTACAGTTATGTTTGGTACTTGTATCACAACTTCTGATGAGGAGAAGAATGGTCCATATAGCTAAAGCACACAACTGAGACACCAAAGCAACTTATTCTATCCTTTAAATCTGCCAACACCTTACATTTATGATACCAATAGAAGGATAATCAAACCAAATAAAAATCATAACAGCACCATCTTGTGGTTGGAAAAATGCAGTTGCATTAGCAGCTGTAAAGGATCAGTGTAGAAAACAAGGTTTTAACCTGTTTTTTAAACAATAAATTAATTGGGAAAACTGAATAGCAAGTAAAAAGCTAATATAAACAGCCAATCTTTATTTACGTTGAGATGTCTTGCAGAGGAGAAACTATCAAAACCGCATGTTTCAGGCTTTCAATTCAATTAAATTCATTTATATGGTGCCAATTCACGTGTTGTGAATTGGCACTTTACAAAGTCGATTCAATCAAATCATACATATTTCAGGTCAAGTAAATACATTCCAATTAATCCCCACTATCAAATAATGCGGTCAGATTCAGTTTATTATTTAAATTGGTAAAAAAGTTTTTCTTTTTAACCTTCCTTTGGTGTTTGGGTTGCCACTGACCCCTTTCAGTTTTTGAATACATAAAAGTACCACATAAATATTGTTTATTTATGGCATCAAGGTTTTTTGATTTTGTCAGGAACCTCTGTATTAACAAAGCCAAAACATCCAACTTCAATTAATTTTAAAACACTCTGGTGAAAATTATGAACTTTGTTGGGTTGGGGTCATTTTTGACCCCGTTGTTATAAATGATATTAAAAAAAAATCATTTTTGCCCAAACTGGAACAATTTTACCTCAGGGTTCTCCCAAACATGAGTGCTACTTTAGGGATTTTTTTTTACCTGTAAACTGAAGAACATCTCCATGCAATGAAAACTGAGACATAAACATAGGCCAGCTGCTGTAAATGTGATCAAAATGACCCCTGGAGTCACAAGATTTGCTGTGACAAGAATAAGCAACAAGAAATATTTTGATTTGTTCATGCCATTGGCACTGAAAAAAGTTATAATCGCACTGATAAACCTAGAACCTAGTCTACAGCAACAAATGCATGGACAAATATGACATAAAACTCTGGGCCCCCTGTGATGCAAAAACAAGCTATGCATGAAATCTACAGATTTACATAGGCACATCAGGATTGGCATTGTTGATAAAAACAAAGGAAAACATATAGTCCTTCATATGACTGATCTTGATTTGACATAGGGGTCAATTCGACCCCAAAACGATAAATGTTACTCTGGTTAAAAATATTTAAAAACTCCATAAATACAATGAATTTATTCAATAGATGTTTTAATACTCCCCAGTAACATTCAGATAACATAATAACCAATTATTTATTTATGACATTCTCTTGAGGTTCATTTGACTTTTTTATTGAAATGCGGTGGAACCTGAAACAGTCACAGGACATCACACTAAATATATAAAAACATTTTTTCGATGGAAAAGGAAGCAACATAAAGTTACCAAGAGTTATAAAATACATTAGGCAATAAAAATGCAATTTGAGTAATTTTTTTGTTGATTTTAAGACTGGGGTCTAAACTGACCTCAAATACCATGAATAGTAACAGAAAGCTCACACTCAGCATTAACTCTTCCTGGATGAGCTTGTAGAGACAGTGGACAGTCACTGGCGTTGACTTTGCAGCAATCCCTCCTACTGAGCATGCCTGTAGCGACAGTGGAGAGGAAAAACTCCCTTTTAACAGGAAGAAACCTCCAGCAGAACCAGGCTCAGTGTGAGCCGCCATCTGCAACGACCGACTTGGGGTTTGAGAGAAGAAGAGTAAAAATTTGATGGCAGTAGTAGTTCCTTTAGTGGCTTCATGTAGGACAGAAACACAGCTAAACAGATAAAATGAGCCAGTTTTCAAGTCTATAGGATGACATACAGCATGCTGCAGTAAAAGCTCAGCCAGTGGCTATAGAATTAAACACTGGAAGACAGGGCCAAGTGAAGGAGAACATGAAGTTAGAAGGACAGATCTGTCAATCCTCAACTAACAGCTGAGGTTTGGTTCGAGGCACAATGCTACGTCAGTGGGTCAGAGATATAGGGACATTTGTGCACTTACATACATGTGGCACAGTTACATATAATCTGAGCTGCATCAACCTGACTGTGTCCAGGGATTAAGATTAACAGGGATTAAGAATTAGGAATCAACGTCATGCAGATATCAGAATGCGGACCTTGGTGATATCCAGCGATGCTGAGCTCTGTGGTGCATGTTTTGTCTGTCTGAAGAGAGGACACAGCAGGTTATCTGGGATGGCCTATTCCGCCTTTAACGATATCAGAATTTTTGTTTCACTTTTCTATAAATTGAAAAACATTTATCACATGCAGAGCATTTTCACACACTGAGCACAGATTAAGTCCAGTCGGTCTAATCCTTCTGGTATCTAAACTGGGGATTTAATACTTTTCCTAAAAAGAGAAAATAGCAAAGAGAATAAATCAGTTTTAACATATATTAAATGTTTTACCATTAGATGCATTGAAGCTGCATATTAGTGGATTTTTAGTCCTTACAAGATGCAGCTTCTACATCACTTTTACCCAAATAATCACTTGTTTAATTGTTGAACCAAATACTTCTTTGATATTTTTTCCTTTAATCACATTATTAGAACGATTGTTACTATGATTACTTTGCTCAGTTTTCAACTTGTTTGTTTATCATCACAAATATAGACCCAAAACATATATAATTATATCAAAACTGACCAACTCAATAATTGAGCTTTTGCCAGCTGAAAATAATCTGACAGGTCAAAATATGCTTCACACAGCAGTAATGAGGAGTATTCTCTGAGTTGTTCTAATTTGAAGTTTTAACATCGACAATGTAAGAAAATCAGATTAGACTTCTCAATAGATCAGCAAGGTTTAAGATCTGGTCTACTGTCCCACCTCCAGGATGGAAGCCACACTGCCCCTTAATCCAAGTAGCTGGTTGGCTGGACCCTCCTTTCTAACACCGTTTCTTCCCAAGGAAATTGCAAAGTTTGATCAACAAGTTTCATTTGTGAAGGAGCGCTACAGGTCATTGTTAGGAAGTATGGGGTACCTAAATAAAATCTATCAGGTCTATGTATCCCAATGCAAAAGCTGTGTCTGTAATCTCAGAACCATATCAAGTTTGGTCAGACTGGGGTTTGGACTTTAGCCGGCCAGCCCTTGTCACCGATCCCATTCATAGTGTTCATGGTCACTAGGGGAGTAGTCGTGAGCATGAGGGTCTCCAGTTTTGGGAACCTCAGGGATTCATCTTGTCTTATTTATTACTATCATGCTTATTGCAGATGGAGGGTTTCTGTTGCTGTCTTCTTGCTATGACTCTCAGCATCTACTGTAGTGGTCCAAAGCTGAGTGCAAAGCAGCTAGGATGAAGATCAGAAGTCAGAGGCTTGATGTACTCCTTCCTCCTGGTTGGAGGCCAGTCTCTGTCTAATAGACTTCAATTGAGGAGTTCAAGTATCTTGGTGTTTTGTTCATAATTGATGGCAGGAGGGAACAGGACATGGATGGATGGATTGGAGTCTCGCCTGCAGTAATCCAGCCAATGCTGGAGAACTAAAGAACTAAACCAAAAAGCAGAGCTCTTGATTTACCATTTTGTTTATATGGAACATCACAGAAAGAACCAGATCCCAGATACAAGCGGTTGAAATGAGCTTCCTCTGTTGGGTGGCTGGGCTCTGCCTTAGAGGTGAGGAAGCCTGTCATTCTGGAAAAGCTCAGAGAAGAGCTGGTGCTCCTCCACATTGAAAGGAATCAGTTGAGGTGGTTCCAACATCTGACAAGGATCCCTCCTGGTTGCCCCCCACTGGAAGGAGACCTTGGGACAGAGCCAGAACTCAGTGAAGGGACAATTCATCCCTTTTACCCTCGGAAGGCCTTGGATCCCCCAGAATGAGCATGAGAGCGTCACTTGGGAGAAGGATGTCTGAGTTTCCCTTCTGGACCTGATTTCCCCTCTACCTGATCTTGAATGAAGTGAAGACAGTTTGGGTGAACTTGTTGTATTCATCCATGTGTTTGAATTCTATTCAGTTTAAGACATCAGGTGGTAGTGAAACTAATT
The DNA here is from genome assembly GCF_021462225.1 of Girardinichthys multiradiatus. Lineage (NCBI taxonomy): Eukaryota > Metazoa > Chordata > Actinopteri > Cyprinodontiformes > Goodeidae > Girardinichthys > Girardinichthys multiradiatus. The sequence continues at coordinate 16,752,989 of NC_061817.1, read as the reverse complement.
CTGTTGAGCTGCTCTTATTTTCTATTGTTTATTAGTCCCATAGCTCAGACATGGTCCGTCCCAATTTTTTCAAAAAGCTGCTTTGGAAACGGCTGACGTAAAGCCCTAGACAGTTGGTTGACAACAGGAACAGGACGTTTAGGCTAGTCAGTGACTCTGACATGGCCTGTTAAAAAATACCTTGATCATGACCCCTGATCTGATACTTGAGATCATATTAGGACCTTCTCAGTTGTGACATTTTACTTCTAAATTCTACATCAGTCAGATGTAACTAATAGTTCTGGGTGACACATACAATATTTTTGTCATTAAAAATACATGTGAGAACCACTTTCTTTATGGCTCTTTATGTCTCTGCTGAAATATTCAACATCTTACACAGACAATCAAGTTCCAGGTTTTCAAGCCCTTAAATGTCAACTTTGTGAGTTTCTTACAAAGTATTAAAGATTAAAAAAATCTTCATGCTTAACGTCGCACTGTACTTTCATAAAACCTCTTCTTAGTAATCCTCTAGAAGCTGTTTATCGCCTTACCCCAGTAAGATAAAACTGCTGCATTCCATCTCAGAGTCATAGATTTTAAAAAAGAAATTTTCTTTTCTGTGCAGGGTCAGCTTGTGTATGACTTTATCACAAAATATCTCAAACAATATTCTAAAAATTGGTCCAATATGCAGACATGGTGCTTTGGAAAGGTATTCATAATTAAATTTTTTCACATTATGTCACAGTAAAACCACAAACTTTAGTTTATTTCATTCATAATATTAGGTGTTGACCAACAGAAATTGGTGTATAATTGTGAAGAAGAAAGAAAAGTACACATGGTTTTCATTATTTTATTCCAAAATCTAAAAAAAATGGGTTGTGTATTTGTATTCAACCCCCTCTACTCTGATACCCCTAAATAAAATTTGGTGTAACCATCTACCCTCAGAAGTCACTTACAGGGGTTGGACAATGAAACTGAAACACCTGGTTTTAGACCACAATCATTTATTAGTATGGTGTAGGGCCTCCTTTTGCGGCCAATACAGCGTCAATTTGTCTTGGGAATGACATATACAAGTCCTGCACAGTGGTCAGAGGGATTTTAAGCCATTCTTCTTGCAGGATAGTGACCAGGTCACTACGTGATACTGGTGGAGGAAAACGTTTCCTGACTCGCTCCTCCAAAACACCCCAAAGTTGCTCAATAATATTTAGATCTGGTGACTGTGCAGACCATGGGAGATGTTCAACTTCACTTTCATGTTCATCAAACCAATCTTTCACCAGTCTTGCTGTGTGTATTGGTGCATTGTCATCCTGTTACACGGCACCGCCTTCAGGATACAATGTTTGAACCATTGGATGTACATGGTCCTCAAGAATGGTTCGGTAGTCCTTGGCAGTGACGCGCCCATCTAGCACAAGTATTGGGCCAAGGGAATGCCATGATATGGCAGCCCAAACCATCACTGATCCACCCCCATGCTTCACTCTGGGCATAAAACAGTCTGGGTGGTACGCTTCTTTGGGGCTTCTCCACACCGTAACTCTCCCGGATGTGGGGAAAACAGTAATGTTGGACTAATCAGAGAACAATACATGTTTCACATTGTCCACAGCCCAAGATTTGTGCTCCTTGCACCATTGAAACCGACGTTTGGCATTGGCATGAGTGACCAAAGGTTTGGCTATAGCAGCCCGGCCGTGTATATTGACCCTGTGGAGCTCCTGACGGACAGTTCTGGTGGAAACAGGAGAGTTGAGGTGCACATTTAATTCTGCCGTGATTTGGACAGTCATGGTTTTATGTTTTTTGGATACAATCCGGGTTAGCACCCGAACATCCCTTTCAGACAGCTTCCTCTTGGGTCCACAGTTAATCCTGTTGGATGTGGTTTGTCCTTCTTGGTGGTATGCTGACATTACCCTGGATACCGTGGCTCTTGATACATCACAAAGACTTGCTGTCTTGGTCACAGATGCGCCAGCAAGACGTGCACCAACAATTTGTCCTCTTTTGAACTCTGGTATGTCATCCATAATGTTGTGTGCATTTCAATATTTTGAGCAAAACTGTGCTCTTACCCTGCTAATTGAACCTTCACACTCTGCTCTTACTGGTGCAATGTGCAATCAATGAAGACTGGTTACCAGGCTGGTCCAATTTAGCCATGAAACCTCCCACACTAAAATGACAGGTGGTTCAGTTTCATTGTCCAACCCCTGTATATCGCACATATAGACTGCATTTGATTTAATCTCAGCATAAATTCAGACGTCCAGTAAAGGCCTCAGAGGTTTTTCAGACAGGTCAGGGAGGAAGTTGTAGAGAAGTTTAAAGCAGGTTTAGGTTACGCAATAAAATTCAGATTTTTCTTCCAAGAGGAAAGAGTTTGGCACAAATGTAAACCTACCAAGATGTGTTCCTAACTAACAGGCTGGGCAAGAAGATCATTAATCCGAGAAGCATCCAAGAGGTTTGTGGTAACTCTGGAGGAGCTGCAGAGATCTGCAGCTATTTGTAGAAAGGAGGACGATAAAAGTTATTGTTGAAAGAACAAGGCATGGACAGGGAATTTTAATGGAGCTAAACCCCTGGAAATACTGGAGGAAAACCCGTGAAAAGCTGCTAAACACTTGAGACTGTGGCAATGGTTTCAGTTTCCAACAGGACGATGATCCTAAACATACGTCCAAAGCTGAATTAGTTTAGATAAAAGTATTTCCATGTGTTGCAATAGTCCAGTCAAAGTGCAGACTTAAATCGTGTTGAGAATTTGTGGCAAGACTCAAAAATTGCTGCTCACAGATATGCTCAGTCTAGTCTGTCTGTGTCAAAGCCTCAGTCTGTCCGATCCTAATATTTAGTTTTTTTAATTTTTGATGAATTAGATCATATTTTCTTTTCTTTTATGTTAAATTAAATTGCCTTTTGTTTGATTCGTAACATAGATGAACTATGTTTTCTTTTGTTGCCAAAGGGGGAAACTGGAAGTTGCATTTCAGAACGGCAGAAGGGTGGGGCAGCATCAGCGGAACCCGGATGCAGATGCTGACCGACGGAGAGCAGGAAGCCGGAGAGAATGAAGAGGAGAGAAGTCTGAGAGAGAAGGAGCCGGTGGAGGTAGCAGCAGACTGCAGCAGAGCAGGCGGGGATATTCCGACCGTGAAGAGCAGCTCTTGTGGATTCTGGCTGTTTTCAGGAGCCTCTCTTTAGCAAAAAGCCGGTTTGGTTTAGTTGTTTGTGCAGCATCCGCGCCGGCTGAGGGAGGAGATGTAGTAAGATGATGAGAACAACCGTCCAAGGGAGGTAGGAAGGAAAGAGGGAGGGAGCACGGGGAGTCGCCAGTTAAGGATGCTTGTTGTTTCTAGAAACAAGATGAACCATCGGAACGAGCTCTGATCCTCCTTCTCTACCAGCACCGGCACAGGGAGCGCAGCCCTCCCCGCTGCAGCTGTCTCGACCGGGGGGCGCATTTCGCTTGTCTGCCTTGGCCTTCCCGGAGGCAGTTTTTTCTTTTTTTTACACTCACCCTCCTCTTCCTCTGTTTCCTGATGCAGGGCGAGGGAGGGGGTGAGCCAAAGTGTGCACCGGATATTGGAAAACCCATTCTTCTTGCTTATGCCTTTGCGAAAGCAGATTATAATCTGGACAACAACAGACAGGCAGATTCTGAGCAGACTAGGCCCGGGGCTTGACAGGTGCAGGGAAATGTGTGATGTTAGGAGGACACTGTTAACATTTTTGGACGGCGGCAGCAACAGCGAAGACGGGGGTCCCATCGATCCTCGGGATGGATCCAATCAGGCGGTTCTGACTTGGCTTATTTGAGACTGTACTCTTAAGAGAAATCAATCAGAGGCAAAAGTATCCTTCCTTTCTAGCTCATGTATGAGATCCTTTTCTGCTCCACTTTGGCCAACTATAAGCTATATGCACACGTCATCTTTTCCCACCTTTCCATGTGGATGATGCTGCATTCCGAGCGGTGCTGAAAGGGAACTGATTCTGGATCTGACTGCATGACAAGTTGAAGGGAGTAGCCTGCAGGGCCCTGGCTTCGGATCACGACCAGTTTAGTCATTTTTCTCTACCGCCTGTGATGCGCGTTGTGGCGGTCTTGCTCTGTCTTATTTCGCGGGATAAAGTCGATTTTCGGCAAGAATGAGCAGCAAAGAGATCACAGTGGGCCAGTCCAGCCAGTACGTGGGGCCTTACCGGCTGGAGAAGACCCTCGGGAAGGGACAAACAGGTTGGGCCTCTTTTAATTCACTTGCAAGCCTTTAAAATAAGTAAGATCAGGGCCGGTGCAATGCTGTGTGAGGCCCTGAGAAGATATTTATTTATGGGTCCACATGTATGTACTTATGCTCAGACTGAGACAAAGTTTGTTGCTTTGCACACATGCAAAGAAAAGCAGAATTTCACTGCCAATTTTCCAATCTCTGGTTTTTGAAAAGCTTTGACCTGCCAATACCAATTTTAATTTCTCTTTAAGATTAATACTAAATAGTGATGCACCGATAAAGCTGTACCTGGCCAATAACAGTTCCCGATTTTCAGGTCTTCTGATTCCAGTTTTGACAAACATTTTTGAAGACTATAACACATAAAATGGTGAAAAAACTATGCTTTTGGTTCCTTGGTAGCGGTAGTACTTTTAAATCCACCAGAAAACTAGGAAATTACAGGATTATCGCCATTTATGTATCAAGGCAAAAGTCCCTAACCTTTACCTGATTTTTGCTAAACTAGAGAAAGTTTCCTAAAATAAAGACATTAGTTAATGCGGTAACAGACCTAAAATGGTGGAAGTTTTAGTTTAGATGTGTTTAAATGAACAGGAAAATAAACCTGGTTTTGCAGTATTTTATCTGCCGATCACCGATCAGAAACGGTCAAGGGAAAATTATCTCTACTTATGAAAACCATACTAATTTAGTGTTAACTTTTAGATATTTTGAACATCGTAGAATACTGATTAGCACAGCTAGCATAACTAAAAGTAAAACTGCTTTCTTTGTGTTTTCATTGAGAACATAGATCCTTACCTTTCACTAAGATTTCCAGACGTCAGCTAACAATTTTCAAATCTTCCATGGCCCATGACAGACAGAGGTTAAAAGCTTTGGAAAGGATTAAAAGAGCAACAGAGCAATTTTGCTACAGTATGTTCAACCTGCCTGTTATCTGCTCTCTCTCTTGGTATGTTGAAGAGACTCGTTTTTTTTAAATAGCTATCTTCATCTCTGCAATTCTGCCGACTTCATTTTTTAACACCTCACTGATACTGAAAATAACTTTTGAGACTTCCAGCAGTAATGACTTCCACACGAAGAGTGTTGTTGTCAACACAACCTGGTGGCACTTATACATGATTGCTGATCAAAAAAGAGATCACTATGCCTGCAGTCTTACTCTAGCTCAGATACAAGTAGCTGAAATTAATAAATTGGCAGTATAATATGATTGTTAATATTACTTTGTACATTTTGAGGCGCTTTAGTGTTATATTCACAACTGGTGCATTCGTAAACCTGCCCTGTGTAAATTCCACCATTATACCTCAGGCTGGCTCTGAGGAAGATTTCAGGCTGTTACTCCCAACTTTGTGTAACATTTTAGAGCTCATTATTCTCTCAAGCCTTCGTGTTTTAAATGCCTCCTACAGAGTTCCCAAAGAGATTTGTCTTCATCGCATTTTGGGTGTAAGAAGTCATAGACGTCTCCCTAAATGAGTGGCCTTTATTTGAGCAGAGTTTGTGACATTGTCAGAAAAAGGTTATGAATTATTAATGACTTTTGCTTCCTTCCTGTTTTCACTCGACACTTTGTCCCACCCTCTCTGTCTGCCTCTCAGGCCTGGTAAAGCTGGGTGTCCACTGTATAACAGGGCAGAAGGTGGCCATAAAGATTGTGAACAGAGAGAAACTCTCAGAATCAGTTCTGATGAAGGTATGGTACTATTTATTTTTCTGTTTTTCATTGAAATATTCATATGTGTCAGTCTGCATGTAGAAAGAAATTTCTGAACGAATAGGCTGTTCTCAGAGTGCTGTATCAAGTCACCTCAGTGGGAAGTCTGTGGGAAGGAAAAAGTGTGGCAGAAAACGCTGCACAACGAGAAGAGGTGACCGGACCCTGAGGAAGATTGTGGAGAAGGGTCGATTCCAGACCTTGGGGGACCTGCGGAAGCAGTGGACTGAGTCTGGAGTAGAAACATCCAGAGCCACCGTGCACAGGCGTATGCAGGAAATGGGCTACAGGTGCCGCATTCCCCAGACCTGGGCTACAGAGAAGCAGCACTGGACTGTTGCTCAGTGGTCCAAAGTACTTTTTTCGGATGAAAGCAAATTCTGCATGTCATTCGGAAATCAAGGTGCCAGAGTCTGGAGGAAGACTGGGGAGAAGGAAATGCCAAAATGCCAGAAGTCCAGTGTCAAGTACCCACAGTCAGTGATGGTCTGGGGTGCCGTGTCAGCTGCTGGTGTTGGTCCACTGTGTTTTATCAAGGGCAGGGTCAATGCAGCTAGCTATCAGGAGATTTTGGAGCACTTCATGCTTCCATCTGCTGAAAAGCTTTATGGAGATGAAGATTTCATTTTTCAGCACGACCCGGCGCCTGCTCACAGTGCCAAAACCACTGGTAAATGGTTTACAGACCATGGTATCACTGAGCTCAATTGGCCTGCCAACTCTCCTGACCTGAACCCCATAGAGAATCTGTGGGATATTGTGAAGAGAACGTTGAGAGACTCAAGACCCAACACTCTGGATGAGCTAAAGGCCGCTATCGAAGCATCCTGGGCCTCCATAAGACCTCAGCAGTGCCACAGGCTGATTGCCTCCATGCCACGCCGCATTGAAGCAGTCATTTCTGCAAAAGGATTCCCGACCAAGTATTGAGTGCATAACTGTACATGATTATTTGAAGGTTGACGTTTTTTGTATTAAAAACACTTTTCTTTCATTGGTCGGATGAAATATGCTAATTTTGTGAGATAGGAATTTTGGGTTTAATTTTGCAGCTTAAAGCCTGTGTTGTGCGAAAACAACAGAAGTGGTTATTTCTGTCAGTGAAAGCCTGCCGGTGTGTCTTGAGGCCACCGAGTGTGTGGGCACTGCCTCTCTGCGCTGAACAATAGGAGGGATTTCAGTCTGCTAATTAAGCCCTCTGATGAGAGCTGCAGCAGACAAAGTGGACTGAGATAAAACTTATTTTTAATGCCACCGTCTTAGCTGTGGCTCACTGCCTGCAGTGAACATTCTAAGCATGAGATGTGCAGTGTTGTAGCGTTGTGTTTACACACAGTAATACATTCATTCATTGTTACTGCTACAAAAACACAACACTGAGATTGTTTAGACTTTGCATTTTACAATGTTAAAGAATCAGTGAAAAGCATGAATGCATTTTAATTCAATTGAATTTAGTTTATTTATACAGCTCCAATTCACAAAAGAATTTGTCTCAACTCAAAAGTCTAGAGCTTGAGATTTTATCTGATAGACCAACACAATTTTTAAAATGAAAAATGGTATTTTGTCCAGCCCCCCTCAGTCAATACCTTGTAAAGAAACTTTTTGCTTCAATCACAACTGCAACTGTGTTGGGGTTTGTCTTTACCAGCTTTGCTGAGCAGGAACTGATTGTGTTCTTGGTCCTGTTTAAAAATAGTTCAGGCTCAGTCTGATTGGATGGAGAACATCTGTATTCAGAAATTTTCAAGTCTTGCTAAAGATTCTCAAATGGACTTCGGTCTGGACTTTGACTGGGCCATTCTAACAGATGAACATGCTGTGATTAAAACCATTTAATCACATTAAAACCATCTGCTGCTCTGGCTGTATGTTTAGGGTTGTTGTCCTGCTCAAAGGTATATCGGTGCCCCAGTCTCAAGTCTTTTGCAGCCTCAAACATCTTCCAGGTCTCCACTGAAGAAAAACTTTGCCACAGCATGATACTGCCACTAACTTGTGTCATGGTAAGAGTGTATAAAGTGATGCCTTATTGTTGGCCAAAAGTTAATTTTGTTCTCATCTTACCAGAGTCCCTTTAAACATGTCTGCTGTGTCCCCTAAATGGCTGGTGGCAAACTACAAACACAATTTCTTATGGCATTCTCTTCATCAATGCCTTTTGTTGATGCCACTCTTCTGTAATGGCCAGATTTATGAAGTGTTCGACCAATAGTTATCCTGTCAACAGGTTTTTACAGTTTAGGTGGATGGCCATATCTTGATAGACATGCAGTTGTGCCATACTCTTTCCATTTTGAGATGTGTAAAGCTTAGCACATTGTTGCATAACCTAACCGTGCTTTAAACCTCTCCACACCTTTCTCCCTGGTCTGTGTGATGCGTTTCTTGATATTCGGGATGCTCTTTGTTTACTTATGTTCTCTTACAAACCTCTGAAGCCTTCACAGAACAGTTGGATTTATACTAAGGTTAAATCTAACACCTAGTAGACTTTTTATTCATAGGGGAACCTTTAAAGGAAATTGGTTGCACTGGATTTAATTTAGAGGTATGTCCAAGCTACCACACCCTGTTGGCGGTCAGACGCCTCAGAGCTCCTCCGGTACTTGAACCCCAGAAGCGATCACACACTGTATGTAACTTTGACTCTTAAAGAAACGACTCTCAAACAGTTTCTAACTTTTAGCTCTTTTAATCTAAATTAAGGCAGAGGAATGATTACAGAGATCAGCGCTGAGGCTCCCGTCTCGGACTGTCGCCGTCTGTTAGAGGATGACGAAGAGCCTCGATAGAAGGTCACATGTAGTTTTTATATCTGGTTCTCCAATGCAATGGATGTTCTCTCCCTCAGTGATTATCAGTAGACTATGTGTCACCATTGTGGTGTCTACCTGTTAGATTGTGTAGTAGCGGGTGTCCATACTTAATCTAAGTGTGCTGTAGGTTTGTAATCAACCCAGTTATACCAGCTGCTCCACTATCAACCCCAGTGCCCCAGCTTCAGGTCATTTATGACAAACCTTGGTCCATTTATCCTTGTAATGTGTGTCGATGAGCTTCCTATCCTAATGTAACAAAAGGGAAACATTAGAACTTATACTTTACCTCACTATTGTATAAAAGGGAAAAACAGCTATAAGCATATTAATATAGGTTATTCCTAACAGGTATCAGAGTAAAGGGGGTGAATACAAATGCATGCCATGCTTCTCTGATTTTAAATAAGGACCTTGACCTTCCTCTTCACAATTCTGCAGTACTTTGTGTTGGTCTGTCAGATAAAATTGCAATAAAATACACTGAGGTTTGTTTCTGTAATGTGACTAAAAGGTTTATAGAGAATGCTTTTACACAGCTCTGTGATTCACACCATGGTTCAGCCCCATGAAGCCTATTTAAAGACAGTTAGCATGACCTAAACTTAGCGTTCAATAACCAATCCCTGTGTGTAGAGTGAAAATCAATGATATGCCTCATTTTCTCCTGTGAGGGAGTTTCTTTCAGGGCACGTCATGGACATCTGCTTGTACTAATACAATAACTGATTGGCTTTAAGGGTGAAATTATTAATTCTAAAGACTAAATGTAAGTATTTTCCAAGAGTTTTTACTCATTAATTATTTCTATAGTTTGAGCTTTTTCTCCACATAGATATATACTCATAGATATAAGGGGATCTCATCAGGTTTTACCCATTCATGTAGAAGACTTGATCCACATTTTTTATCAAACCTAACGGACAGGTTTACTTCTGATGTATGAAAATCTAAAGACTAGATATTATCTAGATTGTATTTCCAAGTTATAGTTCATGTTTTGGAAAGTTTTGGAGTTGTGTGGGACTGGTAAGAGCAGCATCATGCCTGGCAGAAAAGCAGTCAAAGCTACAGTTTACAGAATCAGGAAGAACATCATGGGATCCCAGTTCACAGCTGCTCAGAGCTTGGAGTTTCTTTGACCTTGCAGCAATCCCTCAGCAATTCTTGAGCAAGGACATGGCAACAGCTGAGAGGGGAACTCTCCTTTAACAGGAAGAAACCTCCAGCAGAAACTGGCTCAGTGTAAGCAGCCATCATGCAACCAACTGGGGGTTTGAGAGGACAGCGCATACACACAAACAACACAAAGGCACTGAACAAAGAGTACTTTCTATGTTAAAGAAAAGTTAATGGTAGTAATGGCTAAGTTAGTGACTTCATCTAGGACAGAAACACAGCTAAACAGATGACCTCTGATCCAGTTTTCACATCTTTAGGATTAATTCAATTCAGTTTTATTTATATAGCGCCAATTCACAACACATGTCGTCTCAAGGCACTTCACAAAGGGTTTGGAATGGTATAGTGTTGTTGGGGAGATTAGATTAAACTACATAGTATTAGAGTTTGGCCATTTTAGAATGGGCTATGTGTAGGGGTACTAAGTAAAATAATACACTGATAATGTATGTCCATGTAGAGCCCACTGGTGGTCATTGTTACACTAAAAACCACAAGGATTGGGGGTACCTCTCTCTGTCAGACTGATTGTAACCACTGAAAAAGAGAAGGGGTTGCACAGGTAGCAGAAATGGAGAGTGTTAAAGAGAACACATCCATTTAGTCGCAGCAGAAGCTCAGCCAACGGCTATGTATAGGACAGTGACAGGTTAAAACACTGAAAGATAGGGCCATGTGTATTATGTATAAAAGGAGACCATTAATTTATAGACAGCAGCAGCTCAGATGTCCTCCAGGAATGTGTCACTTCTAAACAGAACATCAGGCCAGATGTAGCTTCTAGGAAGCGAAAAAGAGAGAGAACATGCTAAAAGTGGAAATAACTGCAAAAAATGCAAAAGTGGAGAGTAGTATGAGAATGTAGCAGAGAGAGTGAAAGTGGCCATTATGTCCTCCAGCAGCCTAAGCCTGTTGGCAGCATAACTACAGAGATAGCTCAGGATAACCTAAGCCACTCTAACTATAAGCTTTATCAAAAGGCAAAGTTTTAAGCCTAGCCATGGACTAAAAGTGGGAGCTGGTTCCACAGGCGAGGTGGCTGATAACTAAAGGATTTGCCTCCCATTCTACTTTAGTCCACTGTTTCATTGTGACTATATAACAGTCTAGCCAGTCTAATCAAAAATTATTGGTTAGAGAGATGGAAAAAGACCTGATGGACTCAGTTGAGCAAGGATAGTTTCAGCAACCATGCATACATGAAAACCCAAAATTCCTATCTCATAAAATTAGCATATTTCATCTGACCAATAAAAGAAAAGTGTTTTTAATACAAAAAACGTCAACCTTCAAATAATCATGTACAGTTATGCACTCAATACTTGGTCGGGAATCCTTTGGCAGAAATGACTGCTTCAATGCGGCGTGGCATGGAGGCAATCAGCCTGTGGCACTGCTGAGGTCTTATGGAGGTCCAGGATGCTTCGATAGCGGCCTTTAGCTCATCCAGAGTGTTGGGTCTTGAGTCTCTCAACGTTCTCTTCACAATATCCCACAGATTCTCTATGGGGTTCAGGTCAGGAGAGTTGGCAGGCCAATTGAGCACAGTGATACCATGGTCAGTAAACCATTTACCAGTGGTTTTGGCACTGTGAGCAGGTGCCAGGTCGTGCTGAAAAATGAAATCTTCATCTCCATAAAGCTTTTCAGCAGATGGAAGCATGAAGTGCTCCAAAATCTCCTGATAGCTAGCTGCATTGACCCTGCCCTTGATAAAACACAGTGGACCAACACCAGCAGCTGACACGGCACCCCAGACCATCACTAACTGTGGGTACTTGACACTGGACTTCTGGCATTTTGGCATTTCTTTCTCCCCAGTCTTCCTCCAGACGCTGGCACCTTGATTTCCGAATGACATGCAGAATTTGCTTTCATCCGAAAAAAGTACTTTGGACCACTGAGCAACAGTCCAGTGCTGCTTCTCTGTAGCCCAGGTCAGGCGCTTCTGCCGCTGTTTCTGGTTCAAAAGTGGCTTGACCTGGGGAATGCGGCACCTGTAGCCCATTTCCTGCACACGCCTGTGCACGGTGGCTCTGGATGTTTCTACTCCAGACTCAGTCCACTGCTTCCGCAGGTCGGTCCCCCAAGGTCTGGAATCGGCCCTTCTCCACAATCTTCCTCAGGGTCCGGTCACCTCTTCTCGTTGTGCAGCGTTTTCTGCCACACTTTTTCCTTCCCACAGACTTCCCACTGAGGTCATGCACCATTAGTGCAAGAAATTGAGTTTCTCAAGGGGTTGTTACATCCCTCCACAGTGCCCCTTGTGGTGGCTGACATACATAGCAAATTAAACCAAAAACATGATAGCAGTAGCATTTTATATTTATTGAAGACATAAAAGACAAAAAAAAAATGCATTTCCTGTGAAAATGCAGTGTGAATGCTGTAATCTGAAATTATTCCGCTGAAAAAAATTATTCAGCTTATCTGCTGAAAAACCACAACTTTTACCTGATAATCCTGAAGAAACTTGAGTCAAAAACTGTTAAAAAAATGTAAAAAGAACAACACTTTAAACAAAGGTAGAACTGTTAGCTGCTACTGAAATAGGCATATGAAAGGTGAAAACTGATGAAGAAGCTGCAGTGAATGGAAAAACAGTTGCTCAAAGGTTTGCTCAAGGTTTGTAAGCTCATCTGACGAAGTAGCAAAACTGTCAGCTTAAGCTGCTCTAAAAGCTTTCAGTGGAGTCGCTAAATCAACAGGACCACCTGCTGACACTTGCTAAGCTTACCTGTACACTTAAAAACTACAGCCATTACCCCAACATCCAACTTCCTGTTCTAGACACCTTCACAGTAACACCCTACCTGCTGGTTTGAAATATAAGTGTGTCTGCCACAAGACAATGAAAGGGTCATAAAGTTGAGTGCTTTCCAAAGCTTCTCATTAAGGATTAGCAAAGCTAACTATCAAAAGGTAATTTAACATTGAAAACACCCTAGACATGCTAACATAAGATTAGCATCACCAGAAAAACTGAATTCTTATAAAAAATGATAGTTGTCATGCTGTGAAACATTTCGCTGTTACTTACAGATATATTCTCAGAAACACCTTAGCTTCGCTAACAGGAAGTAGCGGCAACTCTAAAGGGCCAAGACATCATGGCAGCCATAATAGCTTTGTTCTGTTAATGGAGCACTACACAGTGGGAGGTAGCCACAGACAGGAGAAAAAATGCTGCTACTGTATTGCATACTTTAAATGCTACTAGTGACAGTCACAACTGACAAAATATATGATAATTTTTCAGTTTATTCCTTGAACAGAAACAGCAGTCCAGAACAAGGACGCAATTAACCTGAAAATAAGCTCATTCTGTCATGTTAGTGCTGTTAGTGCTTCCTCCCACCCTGGTCACAGACTCTTTGAGACTCTCCCCTCTGGCAGGAGGCTGCGGTCCATCCGGACCAAAACCTCACGCCACAAGAACAGTTTTTTCCCATCTGCCACCAGCCTTGTTAACAAAGCCCGGAAACCACCCTGACACTCTCCCTTTCCCCCACACCCCCCCTGTTTTTGCTGACAGGACACCTGTAACCTGTAACTCTATGCGTTACATTAACGCTCAGCTTGGACTCCTGCTTTACTTGCACTGCCATACTTGCACAATGATCACCTGCACTGTTGTATTGCTCTCGCATCTTATACTGCTCTATATTTACTCTCACTCACTTAAAACTGTGCACATATATTTATATTATATTATAGATATGTTTATACTGCTTAATCTGTATTGTATTGCACCGACTACGCCAAAACAAATTCCTTCTATGTCCAAAAACGTACTTGGCAATAAAGCTTTTCTGATTCTGATTCTGATTCTGATTAGGACTCTGGTGATGGCAACAAATACCGACACAATTTAAATGAATTAAAAGGTTTATTGAGGATTGAATACTGAGTGAGGTTTCGGTGAAGTTTCAGACCGGGTTCAGGACTGAGGAGGAGAGGTAGATGTTAGTATTTTGAGAGTAGAGAGTGGATCTGTATTGGGATGAATCCAAATGTAGTAGTGGTTCTTACTGCTGTAGATGGTGAAGAGCGATCAGGAGGAGGTGTGCAAACCTACTGAGTGTAAGATTGGCTGTTGGTGGTGAACTGTGCTTGAGTAATATGATCTCTGTTATTCCTTTCCTTGGGAATGGCTTTGGAGGAATGGATGGCGTTGGAGGTTGGACAGGCAAGTGAGCGAGTGGTAAGCTACTGAAGGGCCACTCCAGGTCCAAGGAGGTCCAAGGAGCAATAAGGCTGAGTGTTCAAACGTGGAAACGGGAACTGGATGTGATGTCTGTGGAGGACAGTTAGCATCAAATCTAGAAGGAGCAAGTAACACACAAGACGGTTTGGCCAGATTACCAAGCTGGAGAGCTAAAACAATATGACATAAGCCTCAGAAATGCTGCTTCTCTTTATGCTCCTCCTGATTGGCGCCATAGTTCTTCAGATGGAAAGACAACACCTGCCAGTCATGCCCTGCATAGAGAGGTGAGAGAGACACGCAAGCACACATCAGTAGCACAGAGCTAGGTGTGTGTGAGAGGAAAATCCAGGGGACCAGAGTTTGAGGGAAAAGAACCCTCAAAGTCTAAGATGAGAGAGGGGACCAGAATGAATGAACGGGGAACCCAGGAACGATCCCAGGAACCCTCCCAGTCCCCCAGATACTGGTACCCATGGCCACAACTTCAGGATTTAACAATGCATTGCACTGTACAGAAAAAAACTGGGTAGCCATCAATGGTCCTGGAAGGAGAGGGAGTTAGGCCATATGGCCAAGGGTCTGGAAAGCACAGGCTTTATCTAGGAAATGTGGAAGGTAGGGTGAATATGGAGGTGAGAGGGAATCTTAAGATGGACAGTGGAGGGGCCGATGAATGATTCAATTTCATTTATTCCAAGTAATCTGAGAGACCGTTTTCTGGAATAAGTTTTATATGGAAAGATTTTTGGCAGACAGCCATACCTTTTGTCCAGGAAAGTAGGTGGGAGCTAGGATGCGTCTTGTATATGCGATCCTCTTGTTTTGAGCAGATGTATGCCTTGATGCTGCTTGGGTCCAAATCCTTCGACAGCGGAAAAGGTGAGTCCAAGATGGAATTAGGGGAAGATGCGGGGAGGAAAGAGGATTAATAACCAATGAAGGGTTTGAAAGGGGAAAGACCAGATGCTGCAGAAATATAGGAGCTATGTCTATGTCATTGACCCAAGAAAGATGACGACTCCAGAATGTGGGGTTGTTGGCGCACAGACAGCGAAGGGTGTTTTCTAGGTCCTCGTTGAGGCTTTCACACTGCCCATAAGTCTGGGGATGTTAGCCCGAGGAGAGTCCGAACTAACCGCCTAGTGCAGAGCAGAAATCTCTCCAAACATGAGCAGTAAATTTGGGTCCTCGGTCTGCTCAGTAGATATGACACATTCACTCTTTTGTGGGTGTTATGCAGCATTCCATTTACCGTCACTCCAACTAGGTGGTTAAAGTGACGTAATCTCCAAGGTGATAGCGTTCATAGTTTGCATTTTAAGCAGGTGAAGGTTTACACCGGAGGAGCATTGGCTTCGCTGCACAGCAAAATAGCAACAAAATACCTTGACTATTAAATACAACCGAAACCCCAAATACTTGCTAACAGAACCTAGACAAAGGATGTAAGATAAGTGTAGAAAATCATGCTTAAACCGATTAGGAAAATTGGATTCAGAACTGTAACTAGGCTTCACATTGCTGTTGCAGGCAATAGGATAATCTTATTAATAGGACTGGTGTAACAAGACTGCAGATGAGGCTGTTCTTGAGATGTGGAGGAGGAGAGTTCAGAGCTGAGGGCAGGAGAAAGGCGATGATGAGGAGCTGGGGAGAAGAGATCTATGGAGGTCAACAAGCAAACAGTAAACATCTGAGACAAACGGTAATGAAACAAATCGTATAACCAGTACAGGTAAATATTAACATATATGCAATGCCCTACACATTTACTGGCACCCCTGAAAAAGATGTGTAAAACATCTTAAAATAAATTCATCTTTTATTGCTGCAGCATAGCCTCACACAGAAAAGCATTTATTTAGAGGAAAAAAATAAAATAAAATCCCATTTTCTACATATATCGGCAACCTCAACAATTCCTATTAAAAATGTGTTTTCTCTCCAATAATACTTTAATATTTTTGAGTAATAATATTCTAGGAACCTTTAACAAGTAATCCAGGACTTTCTGTTTCCCTGGGATATAACTTTTAGGTGATACTGAGGCTCATTTCTCTTAAACATTTCTGAAAATAGGAAGGATATCATAAAATGACATTCAAGTAAACAGATGTTTGGTTATCATAAGTTAAGAAATTGAGACAATAAAATAGTTCCTTGCCAGAACTAGACCAATGCTACATTCAGGGCTATAAATAAAACTTCCAAAACAACTGGAAATGTGATAAATAAGGTGGATGAGGACCCGACCCGAGTTTATCCTGCCACCATGCGAGGATGGTGATAGTCGGGGTAAAGTTAAACTAGTCACCAATTCTCTGAAACAACCTTCAGGTACTATCTACATGCTAATCAATTTACAAGAGTAAGATTGAGCTTCTTGGATGCAAACATGCCAGGTGGGTCTTGCATGAACTCCATCATGAACTCTTTGTAACATTTCAAATAACAATCTGGTGAAGAAAACTAGTAATAGGTCAGTATTGAATCCCTGAGCAGGATATTGACCTAAGACATGTGGCTAAATCAACAAACAATGCTTCATTCAATATAATATCATCTGTTTTCCATGGCCATTTCAGGACCTAAACCTTCTATGGAAACGATGGGTTGAGTTGGAAAGAAGAGAGCATAAGAAAGGAATCCGGACTCTGGATGATTTATCAAGGAATTTACAAAGATCACTTTCTCTGTATGCTTTTAAATATTATAAGGAAAGACTTAAGCGCTGCTCACTTGGCAAAATGGAGTTGTACGCAGCACTAAAACCAATGGTAATGATAATTGTGACAGTGGAGATTTATTGTGAGCAATTTCAATGTGTACATAAACAATAATGAGTTGGATGGGGTTCCGAATCGGTTGTATAGATTGGCAGAATGGGGTATAATGCCATCTTTCACTCCCTCCTGCATCTCCCTAATCACTTCTCTACATGTTATAGCTGTGAGAGACTTAATGCTTGCCCCCCTGCTCATAACTCATTATCATTGTTTTAAAATTACTGAACCAACTAAAGAACCCATTAAAGAATATTCAGTATGTGACTGCTTACCTTACCTCTTCTTTGTTCTTGCTTCTCTGCTCTTCAAGTCCACCAGGTTTACCTTTCTGTCCCATCTGACATTTCCATCTCCATCATTTTTAACCTTTTATTTTCTCTCCTAACCTTTCTTCGCACATCTCCCTCCCTCCTTCTGTGCAGGTGGAGAGAGAGATAGCTATTCTTAAACTAATAGAGCACCCCCATGTTCTGAAGCTCTATGATGTCTATGAAAATAACAAATACCTGTAAGTATCTTTGTGTCTTGATCTTTCCTGCTCTCTAAAATTAAGCGAAAGCTGCATTGCTCCTGTGTTTCTATCTGAAACTGAGATAACCACATGGGAAGGCAGAAAGTTAATAATTCCCTGTTTTGATTTTCTTTTTTTTTCTTTTTTAGGTATTTGGTGTTGGAGCATGTCTCTGGTGGGGAGTTGTTCGACTACTTGGTGAAGAAAGGCAGGCTGACTCCCAAGGAGGCCCGGAAATTCTTCAGACAAATCATCTCTGCCCTCGATTTCTGCCATAGTCATTCCATATGGTCTGTAAAAAGCTAAGAACACATTCAGTAAATGTTCTTTTATGTGCAGTGTAAATTGATAGCCCTCTAATTAAAGTAAATGCAAATCACTGACAATGATATCATCAGCATAGCTATAGTAGTAGATGTTGGAGGGTAATACCCCATAATCTGAGCTAGGGGGAATATGTAGATAAAGAAAAAAACTGGTCTGAGAATGCAGCCCTGAGGAACACCACATGTGAATTTTGTTCGCTTGTTTTTGTAACTGCCAAAGAAAGTGTCTGCCAGTTTAGATTTGAACCACTGTAACAGTAATCGTTTATTTTCATCTCATATCAAACCCTTGCTGCCAACAGCAGCAACTACTATTTTCAGAAAAATAGAGACATTTTGTAAGCAGTATATTATTGTAAATGTTTTTATCTACTTTCTATTCATGTTGGTAGTTTTGGTATGTTAGTAGTGCACCAGTTTTGAGCTCAGGGGAAACATGTACTAATCAATTAGTATCTTTTTTTCATTTTTTTCTCATATTATTTGTGTCTTTATTTACAGTTAATGAGGCAAAATTACACATTCAAAGGAAACTGTGAATTACCTATTTTTACTTCAAAGACTTTTGCAAAATAAATTTTTGAATTTTGTTTTTGCTTAGTCACTTTTTTTATTTTTCATTTGCCTTTATGTTTGAATTTGGGGAATATGTTTATTTTGAATGTCATTTAATAAAAATATGTTTTTCATTCATTTTTGTTTTGAATTTGTCACATATTTAATCATTTTATTTTATGGTTGATTTGTTTTAATGTATTACGTAGGCATTCATTTTGATTTTAGGTGCATTAGGTTTTGGTTTATTATCTATAAAAACTTTCACATTTGCATCATTGTTTGGCAATCATTGTTTGGCAATAAAAATGCTCTTTTTAAAAAATATGATTCTACGTTTTATACTGGTATCATATATCAATTAGAACATGAACATCAGCAAGCCTCTCATAGTTTTTGATAGTTGAAGATGCTATTATTAGATCAAACTGTCTTAAGCATTTCTCAAAAACATTTTAAATAAATATGTCGCGTAACATTATTTATTTGTGTTTTTAGTCACAGAGACCTGAAGCCAGAGAATCTTCTCCTGGATGAGAAGAACAACATTAGGATAGCGGACTTTGGCATGGCCTCGCTACAAGTTGGGGACAGTCTGCTGGAGACCAGTTGTGGGTAAGCAGAAATTGTAGTTTTTTATTTAACAAATAAACACAGATCCTTTTTTTATTCAACTCAAATCGAGGGAAAAATATGTAATCACTTGATGAGGAAATATTTATAAAACCTAAACCTCAAAACATCTCAATTAGTAATTTATTGCACTTTCTCAGGTTTTAATGCTCACTGACTGGGACGTCAGTCATGAAAACAATATTTTTATCAGACAGGTTCCAGCATTCTCCTTTAGCTGCTGGTAGATTGGCTCTGCAGACCATGCACCATTTCTTTTTCAATTTCCGCCCCGCCATAAGTGTTCAGACTGGTTAAGATCCAAACTGCTTGCTGGCTGTGACTGAGTTGTTCTGCGCCTCTTGATGAAAGTTTTAAAACTCTATGCAATGTGCATATTCTGAAAAAAATACTTCATTGTTATCAATCCTCCTTTCAGCTGACAGAAAGAAGAAGTGTGCATCACCTGTAGTTACTGCAATCTGTCCTGCTTCTACATGGGCTATCCAGACCCATTCTATTTTATCATCTTGTTTTGATCAGGCAGGCGTCTTTATATGTTTCATTGAGGTGGCCCTAAACAAATACACCAGCCGTTTTACTTTCACCCACCCACGTTCAGGATTAATCACTAGAAACCACTTTCATCCAATCACCCACACTCTCTTTAGCCCACTGGGACCTTGTTTTCTTTTGCTCAAATTTCAATGATGTTTGGAGATTAGATTTTTATTAGAATTTTGATCTTCAGCTGAATTCTTACTATTCAGACTCCTATTTCTGATTGTCCAAATATATTGCTTTAAGTTTTATATCCTAATGCTTTGAAATCTTTTTTTGCCCCAGTGTCTATACAAGGTTATTTCCCAAACTTTGAACTTTTCCACTTCCAAGTGGCAAGCAGAGAGCCGTTGTTAACAGAAAGCCATATAAAGTCCCATTTGCAGTTTGCTTGTGGAAATGGTTGATCTGGTCAGAAGAGAACAAAACTGATATTTTTTTTGGCCTACATGCAAAACATTATATGTGGCAGAAAATGAACATGGCACATCACCACAAAAGCACCATCCTAAGGGTGAAACATGGTGGTGACAGCATCAAGCTTTTCTTCAGCAGGGACAGGGAAGCTGTTGAGGGTTCATGGGAAGATGGATTGAGCTAAACACAGAACAATCCAACAACCCTAAGCATGCAACCAGTGCAAAGGAAAAATGGTTTACATCAAGAAACATTCATGTGATAGAATGGACCAGTCAAAGTCAAGACCTAAAGTCAATTTACATGACTTAAAGGCCGAAGTTCACACTCTCCATTCAAGCCAACTGAGCTTGAACTATTTTGCAGCTGTAAATGTAGCAAAAGTGCCAAGAACCCAACTCAGGGAAGGAAGTCTTTATTAACACCATACTTTGTTGTAAAAAATGTACCAAGGATCATTCTTCTTCTCTCCAAGAGGAGAGATGAGATACTTTTTGCCAGGGATTTGTTTTTCTCTCTATATAATCTGGTCATTAAGAGCTTAAAAATCCATGCATCTGAAGAAATGAGGATTAAATAGCTAAAATTAGGAAGGAATTTCAGCTTTTACCTGTAATCACCAATTTGGTGTTCTGTTTATTTTAAGTTTAAGTGTTGTTGTTCTTCTTTCATTCTTATGCTATGAAAGCATTTGTTGAATCTCTCTTTCCATCCTCACAGATCTCCTCATTATGCTTGTCCAGAGGTCATTAGGGTGAGTAATTCTCTCAGTATGTATTTCCTGAATGTGAGTAGGTGTTTGGATGTCTAATGCTCACCTGCTGTGTGTCTGGGTTCCAGGGAGAGAGGTACGATGGTCGCAGGGCTGATGTCTGGAGCTGTGGAGTTATTCTCTTTGCTCTGCTTGTGGTAAGGGGCTGTTTTTATTTTTATTTTAAAATTATGTATTAAGCTTTTTCTCAACACTAATCACTGTAAAATGAATTTCTTACAATATTCACTAAAACTGTTTTAGAGAGTAATAACTGAGCGTGTAGTTTATTTATTGTTTTTAAGCAAGCTTCTCTTCAGTGTCTCCATCCTATAAGTTTTTCCTTAGTGCTTACTTGTATTGTTTTCATGTCAATTAGTGACCACTGCTCCTCATAGTCTTGCTAGCCACACAGGTGCAGTATATTCAGCTCATTGGACTATCATGGTTTCCATGCAACTAATCACCTTCCCAGCATAAAACGATCCAGTTTTCATTTATTTTTTGCTAGGTCTAGCTGTGAACAAGCCTGTTCTCTGTTTTC
This sequence comes from Girardinichthys multiradiatus, assembly GCF_021462225.1. Lineage (NCBI taxonomy): Eukaryota > Metazoa > Chordata > Actinopteri > Cyprinodontiformes > Goodeidae > Girardinichthys > Girardinichthys multiradiatus. The sequence goes on along the minus strand of NC_061817.1, from coordinate 16,731,739 downwards.
AAACCATTCCTCTTATACATTCCTATGTGTTTCCCCCCTAAACATTTGAGACTCATGACTTTTTGTTTGCTTCTGGGTCCGAAAATTGAGCTTTGTGGAACACCCTGCTTTAGTTCATTACATTCTGATGAACAGTTTCCTATACTGACAAAAAGTTTCTGGTGCTACAATACAAGTTGACCCATTCAGGATTGTTCCAAAAGGTTCAATCTGTCTGAGCCTGTCCAGTAAGATGGTGTGGCCACTAGTATCAAAAGCTGTACTAAGGTCGAGCTATGCCAGTAATGAAGGTTTGTTCTGATCCATTTTATATCTGTGGACATTTAAAAGTGTAACATTGCAGCCTCTGTGCTGTGATTGGATTAAAACCAGATAATTGTTCTGGAATACTGTCAAAGGTTTAAACAAGAATGTAGAGGATTTAGAACAAGCTAATCTGAAAATTTACTTAAAAAAGGCAACAGTGGTCTATAAAACTGTAGGGAAAGCACCCATCTGAAGAGAACAGTTGACAATATTAACGTTATTTTCCAAGAAATTTAACATATTTTAAAAAAGGACGTGGAAAATGGCTCTAATAAGCATGTTTAATTCAGTTCAATTCAGTTTTATTGACACTACAAAAGTCAATGGTTTTAGATACACTTTTTCACTTAATGGGTCTCTTTATTTTCATGACTATTTAAATTGTAGATTCTCACCAAAGGCAACAAACCTGTGAATGAACACACATGGAATTATATAGGGAACAAAAAGTGTAACTCTAAACATTTTTCTATTTTAGATTCTTCCAAATAGCCCTGCTTGCTCCGATTACTGCTTTGCTCTCCTAGCATTCTCTCCGCCTGAAATACTTTTCCAGAGTTCTAACTATGAAACAGTGTGGTTGGGTTCATTTTATTATTCAAATCGGTTAAAACGTTTTCTATTTAAGGAAACCCAGCAAATTGCATCCAGTCAGTGACTTGTAGCATTCACTCCTCCTGGATGAGCATGTAGAGACAGTAGACAGTCACTGGCGTTGACTTTGCAGCAATCCCTCATACTGAGCATGCATGTAGCGACAGTGGAGAGGAAAAACTCCCTTTTAACAGGAAGAAACCTCCAGCAGAACCAGGCTCAGTGTGAGCGGCCATCTGCCACGACCGACTGGGGGTTTGAGAGAACAGAGCAGAGACACAAAGAGAACAAAGAAGCACTGATCCAGGAGTACTTTCTATGAGAAGGAAAAGTGAAATGTTAATGGTTGTAGCTTCTTTAGAGGCTTCATCAGACATTGTTTTGGCAAACTTGCACACCAAAGCAACACTAACCTGACCTCCAATTGGCATAACCGGGTGTCAATACCGCCGGCATGAATACAGTTCTAATTTAGAACTAGCTCTGGTTAGAATTTCAACATCAATTAGGAGAAAACTGTCAAGTGCTTCCTCACTAGTCAACAATGACTCTGAGGTAATAATATTTCTATGTTGACATAAAGATAACTTAGATCTAATAAATTCTATTTTACCTCTAAAATGGTCTGAAAATTCTGCAAACTTTGTGTTCATGGACATACTGATGGATACTGGAGGACTTGGTTTGGTTAGTCTATCAAAAACTGAGAAGAGGGTTCTTTATTGTCTTTTATCAGGTATTGTTTAGAGAAATATGCACGCCTCACCTGCTTAAATGCTGGATTGCAGATGATCAGATTATTCAGAATAATTCCGGTATCTATTTATTGTTTATTCTCCTTCCATTTTCTCCCTGATTTTTAACAGTTTCTTTTTAATTGTCTGGTTCTTTCATTTCTCCAAGGAGGTTTAGGTTGTCTGAAGAAATGTCTTTCAAAAACACTGATTGCTTAGAACTCAGCTTATCCTTGAAACTAGCTAAACGCTGTACCATGGAATGGACGGTTGATGCTACTTTTTTACTGGAATCATTATTCTTCAAAGTAATTTTTGTTGCCATATGAGTGGAGAGTAGATAAGACTTAATCAATATGGGACAAAGAAATACACTTATAAAGTTTGACCGATAATGAATTAAGGTATGATAGGAAGTGGAGTGGAGCTGACTCAGCATGATTCCACACAATTTGGCTGACCCACAGGAACTCTGATAATAATGTGATTTGCAGCATTTTACACATTTAAACAGACTATCAGCATCAGCAGTCATAAAATGTGGCCTTAAAATACTCTGCTGTGGAAATACAAACCATCAAAGATTTCATCATCATTCTGTTTCATAGGTGTGTGGCAGCCATATTGGATTTTTAGGTCAGGGAAGGTGCCGAACATCCCAGTTTTCATTTCAATTGTTGGTTTTATCACTTTAAAGAGCAATCTGCCAGTTGATTTTTCCCATTATTGAAAAATTCTGACATCTGTGTAGAAATGGAAATGTATGCACGATTATGAGCTGAAGAATTACTAGATTACTTTTAATAAGTATAAAGATAAAAAATAGCAATGCAGTTTTTTTCAAAGCTACGTGCCAGTTCTGAATCAGATGTGTGATCAGTGGATGGAAAGGTAACTGGCAAAGTCAATGAGCTTCTCCGTGGTGTTTTACGTGATCAAGGATTGATTTCGTGAAGAGCCAATGCAGCACTGCAGAGATTAGAGGGCTACACAGCTACAGAGAAAACTATAGTTACAGGAGTAACAACAGTCAGGGAGTCCTAAGTGATATTGTGCAGACGCAAGGCAAGTGTATTTTTAAAGCTCCATTCATGCACAGGGCAATTTAAAAATGCTTTACAGAAACAAGTCAGTAGAATTAAATACAAATTATAAATGAGGCAGAGAACAGTTTAAAGAATTACATCAAAGTTTATTCATCAGTTCTAATGAAAAAAGAGGTAAATTAAAGCAAATAAAATAGCCAGAACTGAAGAACAGTTAAAATAAGCTTTTAAAATTTCAGGAAAACTGCACTGAACAAAATTATAATTTTAGTCCCACTTTAAAGGATCCAACAGTTTCTGTACATCTCTTGTTTTAGGGAGTTGCTGCTTCATTGAGTGTCTTACAACTTAATACGATTTTAAACTATATCCTTTTCAGATGCAGGGACCCAGTATTTTATTTGACTGAAGAATTGGTGTGATATTTTTCCAATTCCCTGTTGCTGCTGAAGAGCCTGGTAGCAGTTTCTTGGTTGAGCTGCAGCTGCCTGATTGATTTCAGGTCAATTCAGTTTTATTTACTTTATTTATACTGCACCAATTCAAAACAAAAGTTATCTCAAGACAAGCAGATCCAGTTTATATACAGAAATATGCAGGTATATCTAAAAAAATTATAATATAGTGAAAGGGTTTGAGGTGTAATGTAAGTCATTTTAAAAAAGTGAAACCTATATATTTTACAAATTCATCACACAGAGTGAAATATTAATATTTATATGATTATATTTAATAATTATGGTTTACCAATATGAAAATCAAAATTTCAGTCTCAGAAAATTAGAATATTTTGAAAAAGTTAAATATTGGAAAATCATGGTGTCACACCCTAATCAACTCTACACTCAGCAACTCAAAGCACCTGCACAGATTTCCTGAGCCTCCTAATGGTCTCTCAGTCTGGGTCAGTAGGCTACACAACCATGGAGAAGATTGCTGACTGGACAGAAGACAGTCCTAGAAACCCTCCACATGGAGTGTAAGCCAACTACAGGTAATTTCCAAAGAAGATGCTTGTTCACAGGGTGCTGTATCCAAGTATATTCAGAGAAAGTTGAGTTGAGTAGAAGAAAATAGTGTGGTTGGAAAAAGTGCACCAGTAATGGGGATAACCGCAGCATGAGAGGATTGTCATGCAAAATGTCTTCAAGAATTTGGTGGAGCTATCAAAGCAACCTGGGCTTCCATTACACCTCAGCAGAACCACAGGCAGATCTCCTCCATGCCACGCTGCATTGATGCAGTAATTCATCCAAAAGGTGTCCCAACCAAATATTACATACATCAAAATTAACATACATTTCAGAAGCCTGATGTTTCCATTAAAATATATTGTATTTTAATTTTCTAAGACACTGGATTTTGTGTTTTCATTAACTGTAAGCCATAATCATCAAAATTACAGAAAATATAAAAATATTTCACTCTATGTGGAATGTATCTATAGGGGTTGGACAATGAAACTGAAACACCTGTCATTTTAGTGTGGGAGGTTTCTTGGCTAAATTGGACCAGCCTGGTAGCCAGTCTTCATTGACTCAGTCATAAAACCTCCCCCAACGCTGAGCGAGGTGAGCAGACAAAGGGTTATAAAACTTTTGGCGGCAAGCTAGTAAGCAGTAAGGTTGAAAACAAAGAAAATGGTGAATTTCACCATGAGGTTATTATAACAGTCCAGTTAAACAGCGCACCTGCGCACAGGTGTTTGCACGGTAAAGACACACTTGCGGGACACGGCGGTCTCCAAAAGTACCAGTTTCAAAACAATGGCATGCATATACAATTCCGAACACATTAGACTCTAAATGGTGACTCTAATAGCACTAAAATTTCCTCTACCCTGCCCAAGCTATCCCTAATAAAGAAATAAAACAATTAATAAAAGGATGTGTTTTACTTTGTTGAAGCCTTCCTTCTGAGCAGAGTTGAGAGAGAGAAAGGGGAAAGTTGAAAGTTAATGTGCGTCCGCAGTTAACTTCAGGAAAAACGGTCAATCTTCGTCCTTTGTCCTCCTTGGCAAAAAGGAAAAATATGAGCTGACCATCAGCAGTCGACTAGAACACAAAACAAGGTGGCGATTTGTCTCCTTGAAACTCTGCGGGTTTTTTTTGGTTACGTGTTAAGTTCACGTCTTCAATCGGCAAAGTGAAATTTCTGGCCTTCTTATTCCAGAAACCTCTTATGAATTTTTCATTGGCCAACGAGAGAGAATAAATGAAATCCACTCGGGACTCTTCTCCAGGTGATGCTTCATTTGCGTGGTAACCGTGGCGAGCCCTCAAAATGGGCGCCTTCCGATATAGCGTCTTGTGACGTCAGACTTGGGACGACCCGTCATATCAGTCGTAGTGTCCGATGGGATTTGTAGGAACGGACTGTCCTGGATACAGAATGGCCGATGACGTTGGAGAGGCACAGTGGCCTCCAGCAACGTGCAAATGGTCCAATATTCAGCAAACAAGTGGTCCAGCATCAGTGATGGTTTGGGCTGCCATATCATGGCATTATCTTGGCCCAATACTTGTGCTAGATGGGCGCATCACTGCCAAGGACTACCGAACCATTCTTGAGGACCATGTGCATCCAATGGTTCAAACATTGTATCCTGAAGGTGGTGCCGTGTATCAGGATGACAATGCACCAATACACACAGCAAGACTGGTGAAAGATTGGTTTGATGAACATGAAAGTGAAGTTGAACATCTCCCATGGCCTGCACAGTCACCAGATCTAAATATTATTGAGCCACTTTGGGGTGTTTTGGAGGAGCGAGTCAGGAAACGTTTTCCTCTACCAGTATCACGTAGTGACCTGGCCACTATCTTGCAAGAAGAATGGCTTAAAATCCCTCTGACCACTGTGCAGGACTTGTATATGTCATTCCCAAGACAAATTGATGCTGTATTGGCCACAAAAGGAGGTCCTACACCATACTAATAAATTATTGTGGTCTAAAACCAGGTGTTTCACTTTCATTGTCCAACCCCTGTATGTAACATATTTTGGCTCACTTTCTAAAATGAGTGACAAAAATAATACACTTTTTAATTATATACAGATTTTTGAGATGTACCTGTATAATACAGGACACAATTCAATAATACAGAGATGTTCAAATTACATAAATTTTTATTCTAGTTGTAATGCAATGTAGTCAAATTTAATTTATCATGCCAAATGCACAACTGGCACAACTGATAATTGGTCAATTAACCAACGCCTGTAAAGACACCATAACAAAAAGTCAAAACAACAGCATTCATCACCTATTTTGTGTCTATGATTTCTATCTTTTTTATGCTGTATAAAATATTTTTAAAGTTGTGTCATCAGTGTGGTAAAATGTTACATTGTGTGATCTGAGGGATCATCTAGAAACTCAATACAAGAGGCCCATTCCCACTTGTATTGCTGGCTGTCATGTCCGGGGGTTGGTGGGTGCTCTGGTTGCCAGGCTCGTTTGGACCAAGTGAACCCCTCTTTTGTTCGTGGACCCCTCTCTGGATGGGGGCAGGGGTCGTTGGGGGCTAGGGTCGGAGCAGCGAGCGTAATCTGGATCGCATTTTAAAAAAAGGAGCCATAGTTTTGAGCACTTTCTATCAGATACACTTTGTTGACAGTACCAGCGGATACTGACGTCATTACGCTCTTGTGCGTGCAACGCTGCGTTCATGTCCGGCATGGAAAATTGCCCACTTTCACTCCCTCAGTGTCACAATGATCCATTTAGGTACCGTTTGATTTTAGGTGAATCAGTACTCAGTAGTACCGACGGAATTCGGTCGCTACCTCTAAAAGTACCGAATTACCTACTCACTATTGCATATTTTTTTGGAGAACTGTTATATACACAAGCACGCTCTCTGTATTGGCCGCAAAAGGAGGCCCTACACCATACTAATAAATTATTGTGGTCTAAAACCAGGTGTTTCAGTTTCATTGTCCAACCCCTGTATATATATATATATTTATATATCAAGCATTATAGTGTTAGCCGTAATGCTCCACTTATGAAAGTAAATTTGTTGGGCTCTTCTTGACAACAATTTTGAGTGCTACTCTGCCGGACATGTCGGCTTAAAAAAAGAGGAATGCAGATCTGACGAACACCATATGTGAACTTTGTCCAGTTTTAGAATTGCCAAATGATACAACGTCATCCCAAGTAATTACTGAACCAATTTAGCAGGGTAAGAGAATATATCAACATCTGTTTTGTGTCATTGCGAACACATGATAAGTGGTTTTTGGACTACTATGTTGTTCCAGTGATTACCACTAACCACTAAGACAAAAAAACCCCATTGAAGCCAAAGTTTGTCATAGTCAGTTTGCCATGGCAGGATATGCCAGCTGCATGGAGCTTTACTTTGTATTATGTTCCACAGCTGGAGGGTGACTGATTTCTGTGTTGAAGATGTCCCATCTAATCAGGTCACTTATGTAAAAAAAAAAAACAATACCACTAGTTACATCAAAATATTTCTCTGACATCTGTCAATCATAATGTCTCAGATTTTTGTATCTCTAGAAGAGAAACCTACTAGTGTTTTGTAGAAATATAATTCCATTAACAGCTTTAATTGTTTACATCTGACTGAGTTTTTAATATTTTGTCTGTGATGAGACAAATGCATATCTGTTATATCTGCTTTTCGCTCATGGTCAGATCACTTTAAAGCACAGTCAGTGGTCCCTGTTCTATTAGCAAGGGAACAGGGAAGAGAAGAAATTGGTCCCAGACTGCCGAAAGCTGTTTTCCATTCATGGCAGTAAATGTGGCATCATGCCAAAAATGTTTTATCGAATGCATTTGTGATCATCTGATTGTGCGAACATGAATATGACTGCCATGTATGCCATTCATGGTCAGAGATGTGTGCCAGAATGAAGTCTGCATCAGGATGTCCTAAATGAGACGATGCAAAAATAACCAACAGCAAACTGGTATTTAGATCAGTTGAATTAAGATTTTTTCATCCTACCCCATGTCAGGGTGCCTTGCCCTTTGACCATGACAACCTGCGGCAGCTTCTGGAGAAAGTGAAGAGCGGAGTTTTCCACATGCCCCACTTCATACCGCCTGACTGCCAAGCTTTGCTTAAAGGAATGATTGAAGTCAATGCTGACAAAAGACTCACGGTAAGAAGTCAAAACTCAGACACATACAAAACTTAAATACTGGACCTTGAAAGGTCCTTAGACATTAATAGGTTCTATTACCCTGATATATGAGGTCCTCTTTTTGGTTTAGCATTATCAAAGGTTAGCAAATAGACAGTAAAAATACCCTTTATACTGTATATGTTTATATTAATTAGTCTGCATAAGTTATTTGATCAGACCTTTGTAAATGTGTTTAATATATCACACAACATGAGGATAAATACTAAAGGAAATTCAATTTCTGTCCCTCAGAGTCGGTCATCTGACCATAATTCATGAAATTAAGACTGCGGTGAAATTCAAGCAAAATCTCCATTAATCAAAGAATTGGCATAAGTGCTGAACCACAGTGAATACCAAAAGGATTTAGACTCTTTGAACCTTTTCACATTTTGGAACATTACTACAACAAACTTCATTGCATTTATTGGGATTTTATGTGAGAGAAACCTAAGTAGCAATAATGATACATAGAGAAATTTGTAACAAGTTTAGGTTATGGGAGCATTAATCAGAGAAGCAGCCAAAATGTTCAGGAGGAGCTGCAGAGATCAACAGCTCAGGTGGGAGATTTGTTGACACTATAACTTTTGCTTGTTCACTCCTCACATCTGGCAGTATGGAGGAGTAGCAACAAGAAAGCCAGAGTATGTTTGCATTTGCCCCAAGCTACACAGTTAACATGTTGCAAGAAGGAGCTTTAGTGAGATGATACCATAGCTGAACCTTTTGACCTAAAAGTTTACAGCGTGTGGGGGGGTAAAACTACCACCCAGCCTATGGTGAAACATGGCGGTGGCAGCCTCATGATTTAAGGATGCTTATGTTCAGCAGGGACAGGGAAGCTCGTCAGAGATGAGAGGAAGATGGATGGAGCTAAATATGGTCAATGCTGGAAGACAACCTGGCTGCAAAAGACTTGGGACATGGGTAGAAGTTTGGTCTGTGACATAAGAAAAATCTTGTTATTATTGTCAGATGACACAACCTGGTCCTGAACCTTCTGTACCTATTTCAAAAAAGTGAACTGCATTTAGATTGCATGCAATCACTAACTGTGATTTCCCTTTGGCTAAAAATCACCAGCATTACCCAAAAATGCCAGGACTTCTGAGTTTATACTGCACATTAAGAATGAACTAGGCATTTACAGGGCAGAAGTAGAGAAAAGAGAAAATGCAGCCCCAGGCTTTGCTTTAAGATGGGACGGAAATTAAACCTGACACAAGACCTTACTAAGAGAGGAAAAAGAAGAGACAACACAGTCCACAGATAGATCAGAGCGGAGGGATTTGGGTGCTGTCAAAGGGCAGGAACAGAGTCATTCCTGATAGGACTGTCCTCTGGTATACCAGCTAACTAAGGAGCCATAGTAGTTTAGAACAGGAAATTCTATGAAAAGCACAGTTTAGGAGGGAAATATGGATATAACTGCTTGTGTTTGCATGGTTAAAGAAAATGGGTAAATGACGAGCTTCATTAGAGGTGCATCTCAATAAATCCTTTGGTTAATTTTGCTAATTATGTCTTACAGCGAAACAAAACCCAAAATTCTGTTTCTGATTAAATTTAATTATTACATGAGGCCAATAAAAAATGTTTTTAATACAAAAATCGTGACCTACTGAGAAGTTTCACCATGTGCTTTACAGTACGTAGACACATAGTATAAAGACTCAGTTCTTGGTTGGGGCTCCTTTTGCTTGAATTACTGTAGCGTGGGATGGAGGAGCCTGTGGTTCTGCTGAGGTGTAATGGAAACCCAGGTTGTTTTCAGCTTGTCTGCATTGCTGGCAAATCAGTGAAACTACAGTCATTAAAGCATGTACTTTTCGTAGTGCAGGCAGGTGCCAAGTCCTGCTGCTGTTACTCATACAGCTACAACATCACAGATTTAATCAAAGCTGTGAGTTTGTCTGATGAGCTGTTGATTAATGGAGTTTGAAACCAGGTCAGACTGTCTCTCCCTGCCTCTGTCTGTTTGTCATGTCTCTCCATGAAAACCACGTCAGTTAAAAGGTAGTTTGCTCTATGATCTCACTAAACCATTTGTTAGTTAGTAAGTAGAGGTCTTTGATGAGCAGTTTGAGAAATACATGCTGGATGGTGGCCTCTCCTCTGATGCCGGCAGCTGCTCCATTACTCCAACTCCCCAAAGATGCTGTGCAGCACTGATGCAATGGTTTCCACTGTGTGCAGTTCTACTGCAGGGTGTAGAGTGTATGAGGGGATGTAGGACAGCTGAGGGAAAACTTTCCTGGAGGTCATGCAAGAAGGAGGAACAGCCAACAGTTAGCAGATAAAACAGGCCAGTGCATCACTGAACCCCTGCCCTGAGACAAAAGGTGTAGCATTCACAGGCTTATGTTTAGTTCAAACTAAATCAACAGTGTGATTACAGTGCCTTCTAAAATAGTTAAGTTTTTAACATTTTGATAAATTACAATCACCAAAGTCAACTCATTTCACTAATACCTTATGGGATAGACGAACACAAAGTAGTGCGCAGCTGTGTCATGGAAAAAAATAATACATGCTTTTCATTATTTTTACTAATCAAAACCTAAAAAACGTTGGGGTAAGGATTAGGTTTTTTTTATTTAGCCCTCTTTAAAGTTATATCTCTGAAAAAATAGATAAATCCAGCTTTTCTGTGAAGACCTCAGAGGTTTTTTAAAGAACATTAGAAAACAAACAGAAGCATTAAGACCAAGGAACACATCAGACAGGTCAGGCAGGAAGATGTGGATAGGTTTAAAGAGGAGTTAGGTTATAAAATAATACCAACATTTCACTGAGCTCTGTTCAGTCCATCATCTGAACACGGGAAGTTAAACTGCAGATCAAGCAAGATATGGCACTCCACCCAAACTGACAGGCGGACCAATGAGAGCATTAATCAGAGTGGTCCATGGTTACTCTGGAGGAGTTGCAGAGATCCACAGCTCAGGTGAGAGAGTCTGTTGACAGGACAGCTATTAGTTGTTCACTAAACAGATCTGGCTTTTAAGGAAGAGAGGCCTGGAGTATTCCATTGTTTGACGTAAGCCAAGTCCTGGATAGATTAGCCACAAGTGTTTCGGGGGAAACAGCAAACATGTGGCAGAAGGTTCTCCGGTCGGATGACACCAGAATTAAAAAGTCTATCCTACAGGCAAAACGCTGTGTGTGGAGGAAAACCAACGCTAGAGTTCACCATGAATAGATCATCTTTATTGTGAGTAAACTGAGCGTGTCGCAAGACATGAAATTTGTTTTTTATGCTTTCCAACCAGTCTGAGTGTGAGCTTTTCTGCAAAGAAGGGTCTCTGCACAAGGCATGCAAAGGAAGCTGAATATGAATGCATGCTACACTTTTCAGATTCTTATTTGATAAACTTTTGAATGCCTTGTTATTTTGGTTCTACTTCACAGTTAAGCAATACTTTGTGTCGGTCTGTGTCATACAATCCCAATAAAAAAGTTTCAAGTTTGTGGTAGTAACTTAAGAAAATGTGTTCAAGGGTTGGTAATTCAGTGCTTTTTGCAAGGCACTGTTAAGTGTAACCTGAATCTGGTTGCTGTGTCTAACATTTAATTTTGTTTTTGGGGCAATTTGTCATAAAAGTAAGTGTAAGAATTTGAGTTAGATATTTGACTTTGGTCTATTCCTTAAACACATCTTTTAAACAAACATTGTCTGTAATAGCAATTAGAATTTGTATAAGAACTTTCAGCCTTCCTATAGGAAAAAAAAATTTTTGTCAAAGGTATTTGCACAAAAACCCAATGTTCAAACTGTTTTACAGCAACAAACAGTGTTCTATCAGTGCTCTAACATTGTCAAATGTTGTTTCTTACAGCTAGAAGCAATACAGAAACACAACTGGTACCTGTAAGTACATTAATATTGTTTTCTGGTTTTTAAAAATAATAATTTTCAGCTTTTCCTCTTCCTTTTTAACAACCACTGTCCCTTTTTATTTTAATTAATGCTTCCTAGTTTTGAAGTGTGATTCCATTTTTCTGGGTTCTCTGGTTCAATGTTTATAAAAACGAATTCCACATAAAAAAGTTGCTTTAAGCAGCTCTTATCAGTTAACACTTTGAGTGATGTGCTGGTACTATACTGTACATACAATATCTGATTTTTGGTAGGATGGATGTCATGATCCAGATTTGTTTGTCCCTGATACCGAACTCAGTCATTTAAGGTTATTTGTCCATGCCAAGTCTCAATCTGATATTGGCATTTTTTTTACATCATATTGCCCACTACATACCATGTAAACATAAAACTTATTAAAATTAATAAAAATTCATACGTTCACACTGCAGGCAAATACGGTCCATATGCAACTTTCTTATGACAGTCAGAACAACCCGATCTTTTCACCTCCAAGAAAATCCAAATTGTGCCACTTTCATATGTTGAACAAAAGCGTATCCGATAGTTTTCATAGCGTCCACAATCAGAACGGTCATATCACTTTTTATCAGACTTTTGTCCTGGCTCCGATTATGCATTCACACAAACTTCTCTACAGAAGTAGCAATGACTGCTCCACAGAAGGCCATTGTTAAGAGTTGTGCTTTCTTTTTTTCTTGTTATCATGTGGTCATATTACAGGTCCTTCTCAAAATATTAGCATATTGTGATAAAGTTCATTATTTTCCATAATGTCATGATGAAAATGTAACATTCATATATTTTAGATTCATTGCACACTAACTGAAATATTTCAGGTCTTTTATTGTCTTAATACGGATGATTTGGCATACAGCTCATGAAAACCCAAAATTCCTATCTCACAAAATTAACATATCATTAAAAGGGTCTCTAAACGAGCTATGAACCTAATCATCTGAATCAACGAGTTAACTCTAAACACCTGCAAAAGATTCCTGAGGCCTTTAAAACTCCCAGCCTGGTTCATCACTCAAAACCCCAATCATGGGTAAGACTGCCGACCTGACTGCTGTCCAGAAGGCCACTATTGACACCCTCAAGCAAGAGGGTAAGACACAGAAATAAATTTCTGAACGAATAGGCTGTTTCCAGAGTGCTGTATCAAGGCACCTCAATGGGAAGTCTGTGGGAAGGAAAAAGTGTGGCAGAAAACGCTGCACAACAAGAAGAGGTGACCGGACCCTGAGGAAGATTGTGGAGAAGGGCCGATTCCAGACCTTGGGGGACCTGCGGAAGCAGTGGACTGAGTCTGGAGTAGAAACATCCAGAGCCACCGTGCACAGGCGTGTGCAGGAAATGGGCTACAGGTGCCGCATTCCCCAGGTCAAGCCACTTTTGAACCAGAAACAGCGGCAGTAGCGCCTGACCTGGGCTACAGAGAAGCAGCACTGGACTGTTGTTCAGTGGTCCAAAGTACTTTTTTCGGATGAAAGCAAATTCTGCATGTCATTCAGTAATCAAGGTGCCAGAGTCTGGAGGAAGACTGGGGAGAAGGAAATGCTAAAATGCCAGAAGTCCAGTGTCAAGTACCCACAGTCAGTGATGGTCTGGGTGCCGTGTCAGCTGCTGGTGTTGGTCCACTGTGTTTTATCAAGGGCAGGGTCAATGCAGCTAGCTATCAGGAGATTTTGGAGCACTTCATGCTTCCATCTGCTGAAAAGCTTTATGGAGATGAAGATTTCATTTTTCAGCACGACCTGGCACCTGCTCACAGTGCCAAAACCACTGGTAAATGGTTTACTGACCATGGTATCACTGTGCTCAATTGGCCTGCCAACTCTCCTGACCTGAACCCCATAGAGAATCTGTGGGATATTGTGAAGAGAACGTTGAGAGACTCAAGACCCAACACTCTGGATGAGCTAAAGGCCGCTATCGAAGCATCCTGGGCCTCCATAAGACCTCAGCAGTGCCACAGGCTGATTGCCTCCATGCCACGCCGCATTGAAGCAGTCATTTCTACAAAAGGATTCCCGACCAAGTATTGAGTGCATAACTGTACATGATTATTTGAAGGTTGACGTTTTTTGTATTAAAAACACTTTTCTTTTATTGGTCAGATGAAATATGCTAATTTTGTGAGATAGGAATTTTGGGTTTTCATGAGCTGTATGCCAAAATCATCCGTATTAAGACAATGAAAGACCTGAAATATTTCAGTTAGTGTGCAATGAATCTAAAATATATGAATGTTAAATTTTCATCATGACATTATGGAAAATAATGAACTTTATCACAATATGCTAATATTTTGAGAAGGACCTGTATTGTCGGCTCCCATTGCTCAATAACTTAAGAATATCACAGAGAGTCAGACATCCATTATTACTTCCATAAATAGTGTTCAGTTGTGAGGTCATCTCCTTCTGTGGATGCGGGTCGCTTTGGGGTTGTGAACCCTGAATTCATTCTATGGTCGACTAGTAGTTTGAACAACCACGCAACAAGAAATTGGTTTTCAGCAAAAAAATGGAATTGAGCTTTAAGACCTACAGTGTGAACGAAGCCGAAACCAGTGCAGAAACATGATTCAATTCAATTCAGTTTTATTTATATAGCACCAATTCACGGCACATGTCGTCTCAAGGTACTTCACAAAGGGTTTGGAATGGTGTGGGGTTGTTGGGGAGGTTAGATTAAACTACTGAGTGTTAGAGTTTGGCCATTTTAGAATGGGCTATGTGTAGGGGTACTAAGTAAAATAATAAACTGATAAAGTTTGTCCTTCTAGAGCCCACTGGTGGTCATTGTTACACAAAAAACCACAAGAATTCCGGGTACCTCTCTCTGTCGGACTGATTATAACCATTGGAAAAGAAAAAGGGTAGCAGAAATGGAGGGTGTGTTTGCACCGCAACCATAACTGAGCTGTTTTAGGCTAAACCTGGCTACCCCTTACTCCAACCAACAGGGAGGGAGGAAGGCAGAGGTATAAATAATTGGAGAGTGTTGTTTCCTGTTGCATTGCATGAAAGGTGGGTAACTTTAAAATGGGCTACGTCAATTCAATCGAATCATACAGATTTCAAGTCAGGTACATACATTCCAATTAATCCTAACCATCCAACAGTGCAGTCAGATTCAATTATTTATTCAAATTGGATAAAAAGTTTTTCTATTTAAGGAAACCCAGCAGATTGCATCGAGTCAGTGACTTGCAGCATTCACTCCTCCCGGATGAGCATGTAGAGACAGTGGACAGTCACTGGTGTTGACTTTGCAACAATCCCTCATGAATCATGACACAGTCATCAGCTCCATAATCCTTTGTGCCTTATGACTGTCCCATGGAAACTTATCTCCTCTCACGTTTTCTCTGGTGCTTTGGTTTATTTAATCCGCTTTCAGAGTTAGCTGTGTGAACTTGTTGTATTCGATCGTGTATCTTTTTCTAAACTGAATAAACATTCAAACTGCTAAGATTGCAGGGATCAGCTGAACTGCTTTCCTTTTCTTCTTTAAAGTATTTCCAATCATCAGCAATGGTATAGTGATATTAGCTGGTACTACGCATGGGACAGTTACTAGTATCAAGGTAAACCAACGTTTTTGATGTTCACGGTTTCCAAACCACCAAAACCTTCCATCAAATCGTTCCTATAGTTTAAAATACCTAAAATGAGATGCCAAAAGAAGTGTGAGAGTGACCGGTGAGTGTGCTCTGGCTGTTTGAAGCATAGCGTAATCAGTTCCTTCCTCACTTGCTCCTGTGCACTGCCAGTGAGCTGGCTTAGAAAGCCTCCTAGTTGTTACCTATAAGAAAGACAAAATTGGCAGTTTGAAAATACACTATAATGCCACATTGATTTAGGGGGCATGGCCAGATACAGCTAATTTGCATAAAAGTGACAGAGCCCTAAAACAACTCATTCTGAAAGGAGCTGAGGAAGTGAAATCTCATTATCTTTTGTATGAAAAATGGAATTAACATGTTTTGTATAGCACATAGACCTATCCCAAATTAAAAAGGATGTATAATAGGTCGCCTTTACATGAATTGACCACCTTTGAGATAAATTAGAGCAGACACTTTGAGCCAGGCCTGCTCATCTGACATTAGTGTCTGACCTTACAAATATGCTTCTAGAAGAATGGTCTAAAACAAAAAACACAATCCTTAACCTTGTCAAAAGTCCTCCCAGAAGAGTTCAGGCCCCTTATAGCTGCAAAGGGTGGATCGACAATATAGTAAGCCCTATGGATTAAGAATAGGATGTCACTCAAATTCATATATGTGTGAAGAGAACTAACCATGGCAATATGGTATTTCTGGTCGTGACAAACATGATTTACAGCAGCACCTAGAGAGCAGGGTGACAACAGGTATCAGGAGGTAAGTGCAGTCAGCTGCTCACATACCGTGATTGGGATCGGATCATGATTGTCTCTAATTGTGGACATTTATCTGAAGTGACAGCAGAGACCAACGGTAGCTCCCTGAGTAAAGACAGGGTTCTTGTAAATCCAAACTAAGTTCTAAGTCAGAAATGTATCCCTCTAATCCTTTGACAGTAGTAAAATGCCATTGCTTTATAATCGCATTCATTGCATAAGTAATCAGTTTTTATTTTATCAAAGACAATTTGTAAATCCTATCTAGTCTTTTGTTTTTTATTTTTCTTCTTCTTTTTTACCTTCATTGACAAATGCATACTTGTGAATCTGTAAACCCTAATCATGTTGTCTGTCAGCATGTCTTCTAAAACACTTGTCTGTAACCGCTAAACCTAGGACTGCTGTCTTTTTCCTGCCAGGGGTGGCCGTAATGAGCCTTGCCCAGAACAGCCTCCTCCTCGCCGGGTGTGTGTGACGAGGATCCTGTCCCTATCAGAACTGGACCCAGATGTCCTTGAAAGCATGTACTCTTTGGGGTGCTTCAGAGACCGAGTGAAACTCACACAGGACCTTACAAATGAGGAGTGAGTACATGACCTCTATTCAGCTTTTTCACACTGGCTTTATTGAAGATACAAACCTGTAGCAGAATGTGGCGAGAAAAGAATCCAAACCTGACTTGAGCTGTCTTTTAGTTGGTTTACTCCTGATTTTCTCGTTTACAGCGGCCTGAATGGACTTGTACAAATGCTTGCATGTGTTCTGTGCTTTCGTTGTTGCCATCTCTCTGTCCTCATTACCCCATCTGTTTCATTGGAGCTATGCAGTTATGTGCTTCATTACCTGCCTGAGTGGACAATAACAACAGCTTCTGTCTGAAAAGGACTTCTTGTGTCTTGCTCCCTGTCCAACCTCAAATGTCCCTTTTTTGGGATGTTGATTTTCACTCATTTCATTCTAAAAGCTGCAGTTCTGTTTAATAACTGACAAGCAGTAAACTTGTGGTGATCACTTTATTTTCAATGGCAGTGGGGAAAATATTTGCCCTTAGTGTATTCTGTTTTCCTTAACTGATTAGCGCTCTTGCTAACATCTCTGGATCATCTCTAACCCATTTGACATGATGCAGTTTGTTCATTCAGTTTTTGAAAATCTGCGGCCTTACAAAGTTTTTCACCCCACCGGAGATTTTGTTGCATTATAACCTCAAACTTCAGTGTATGTCATCAGGGTTTTATGTCATAGACCAACATAAAGTAGTTCACAATTGTCAAGTAAAGGCATGTTTATTGAGTTTTTTATCAATAAAAATGTGTATGTGATGTTGATTTGCAGGGAGAAAATTGTGGACAAGTTTAAAGCACGGTTACTTTATAAAATATTCCAAGCTGTGAAATTTTCACAAAGATCTCCTCAAGCTAACATTTGAAAATGGCTGCAAACCCACCATGACATGGCTGTCTAGCTAAACCTGTCAATTTAAACTTTTTGTCCTATATGCAAAATGCTATGTGGTGGAAAACTAACATTGCAAATCACCCTGACTGCACCACTCTGGCTAATAAGGTGGCAGCATCATGCTATGGGATACCTTTCTTCACCAGGGGCAGGGGGACTGTAAATATACAGCTAGAACTACAACAGGATGATTTAGATTAAAGCATGTTCAGGTGCCCGAATGGCCCAGCAAAAACCGAATCCCAAATCAGAATCTGTGGCAGGACTTGGCTCTCCATTCAGTCTGAATGAGGTCAAGCTATTTCACACAAAAAGACCAACATTTTATTATAAATTACTTTGTGTTGATGTTTCACAGACATTATAACTTGGTTGTAAAGTGTCAAAATGTGAAAGTTCAAGCTGCATGAATACTTTTGAAAGGAACTGCAAAGCGGCCTCAAAGCAGCTAAATCTAACTCCACTACAAATACGCTTTTCCTAAGAAGGGGGTACATTACGGTGAATCTAAATGGGATTTGTATACCAGAATAATATTCTGTCGTCAATTATAACAAGATGGCATCATTATCATCTTACAGCACAACTTTAACATGATGGACCCATACCCCGAATTTCAACAATATCCATGGCTTTATGCACAGCCAACCAAACCATATTCCATTTTACTTGAGTTCTCTACTACTAATTGCTAATTGTTTTTGTCAACATGTTCCGTTGTCGTCCTGCTCTTCTGTTTGCAGGGAGAACCAGGAGAAAATGATCTACTACCTCCTATTGGATAGAAAAGAGCGATACCCAAGCTGTGAAGACGAGGACCTGCCACCCAGGAATGACATTGGTAACAGAAGTTTTTCTTTATTTCCCTTGTGACCTTATGGGGGCAAATGTACATTATATTGACAGTTACTATTAGTTTTCCTTTACTTTGATTTAGAGATGCAACGGTCAGAGATGTATGGTTGATTTCATCAATTTGTAATGTTTTGTCCTGCTAGAACCAATTTTATTTGAATTTCTTTTTCTCAAAAATATCCTTAATTTACAGCATTCAAAAAAACTGGGCGTAGCAGTATGATAGGGTTTTACTAATTTTCTAAAACAAGGACAAATAGATTAGAGAAGTCACATTTTAAACTGTCTGCAGTACCTGTTAATAGTCATTACTGTGATTATTTTGGTTTGTAGAACTAAGTGTAAATATCAGTCTCTGTGTGTACTCCCTATTGAAAGCAGACCCTTACCTTAAATTTAAACTGAAGTATCTGCGGTATCAACTTCCACACCAAAGGATGTTGTGGTTTATGTGACATGTTTACACAAACACATGGTGCGTTTACTGATGAAAAAAAGACTCGATCTTTAAACCCGTCTGACCACTCAGCTAGTCAGAGCTGCTCAAGTTGAAAATCACCTGAATCCTGACAATTTTTGGGGCATCTATACTTTGATTCGATGTACAAAACTTGTAGTCAACAAAAAGTTGAAATTCCACTTCTGTCTTCTTGGTATTGTTGTCCAAGACCCACCAAGGAAGCGTGTGGATTCCCCCATGTTGACGCGTCATGGTCGTTGTCGTCCAGAGAGAAAGAGCTTGGAGGTCCTCAGTGTTACAGAACAAGGGTCTCCCACCCCACCTCGCAGGGCTCTGGACACTAATGCGCACAGCCAGAGGTAAAAACTGATTTATCCTCATCATTTCATTCGTGAAAAAAAAACTTAACCATTCACCAGAGGTATTACAGCCAACAAAACATGTTTTGATTAGTTTATCTTAAAGAGCTGTTCACCTTTCTCTGACATGCTTTACTCTTTGACAACTTCCAAAGGTCTCGTTCAGTCAGCGGTGCATCCACAGGTCTGTCCTCCAGTCCCCTCAGCAGTCCCAGGGTAAGGACTTTACATCACTCCGCTCTTTGGTTCCATGTTGAAATGCACATAACATCTTGCAAGCGCATTATAGCTTTAAATGAAATAATCCATATTTCCATTTTTGTACATGTGTCACAGCTTAAATAAACCCTGAATTCATGTGATGTAAGGGTATAAAGGTGCCTTTTTGCTTTAAAATAGTGAATTAAAAGGAGTAATGTACCAGTTTGTCTGATAACTAGCTAGTAGTGTTACAATATTCACTTGAAATTTGGGAATATGGTGGATATTGTACCAAGGTTATTAATTATTTGCATCTCTTAATCAAAACATTAAAGTTTGCACTTATCTGAAAAACAACACTTTATGAATGTAATATATTGCCTATTATGCAGTTTTTAACAATAGTAAGCTTGTGATGAGTAGTTTTGAGTTGGCACTGTCTTAGAAACAGTAAGAAATCATGTGGGATAAGAACAGGGCTCATTTAAGAGAAAGACTTTCAGTGGGAGTATCGCTAAGTTAGAGATTTTTTCCACAGAACTTTCTTTAAGCATTACAGAGTTGTTTGTGTGGTCACTATCTTCTGAATCAGGCCTAAATAAACAACTAAGGCTCCAAAATGTATCCTTTGTTGAACTTGTGAAATCCAAAGTGCCCGAGGTTACTTCCAAATTGAATACAACGACTATCTAACCATCCATCTATCGTCTATACCTACTTGTCCTTGCAGGGCTGTGGGGGTCTATCTCAAGCGGTCATGGGGCGAGTTGCAGGGTACACCCTAGACAGGTCACTAGTCCATCACATGGCAACACTTAGACACACCAGTCAAACACAAATGTACACTAAAGGTAACTTAGATTTATCAATTAACCAAACAGTCATGTTTTGGGACTGCTGAGTATCTGAAGAGAACCCACAAGTGCACATGAGAACATGCAACTCCACACAGAACGATCCCAGGTGGGGTTTTGAACTCAAAACCTTCTTGCTGCAAGGCAACACCCTAACAATTCCTGGCGGGCTGAGTGGTGATTTAATGGTTGGATGGTGAAAATTTTCTCTTGATTAGGTCCTATTTTGAAAAAGTGTTAGCACGAGTCCTTCATAAGAATTTATCTCTAATTTTCCTATGTGTAGTAACTCCTAACAGCTCATAACTACTACAGTGGCCAGGAGGTGCAAACCAACATTACAATATCTGAAAAGTTCCGAAACACATTTACAAATGACAAAATCTTACGGAAAGGGAATGTACGAACTCCGATGCTGACCCGGAAGTGGTAACGGGAGCGCTCATGGGGACCCAAGATGGACAGCAATTGAGTGGCGTTTTGCCCGTTTTTGGAACCACTCCTTCAGTTGTTTAGATGCTGGACTGCAATAGGCGTGGCAGTTGCATATAGGCATCTTTAAAACATATTTTAAGTGCTAAGAGATCACAAATAATCAGACAATAAAACATGACATCATGAATATATTCGGTAACTACATAAAAAATAAATGGAAATGTCTAAAATTGATGGGCTTTAATTTTGAAATTCCACATCAGATGTTGGTGAGTTTTAATGAGTGACATCTGGAGGTGTCCTGTCAACATGAAGTTGATTAATCACTGGAAACAATCCGTTTTCTTGCTATAAACACAGTAATGTCTAAAACGCCTTATTTTTAAGGGCTTTAATTTTGAAATTTTACATCAGATGTGGGTGAAATTTGATGAGTGATCTGAAAGTGTTCTGTCAACATGAAGTGAGACTGGTCACTGGAAACAATTTAGTTTTAATAAGCGTGGATACGGGGAATATTAATGGATATTCACAAATAATGAACACACAAAGTACCACAAAAAACTGTGACAAAGACTAAAATGTCATATCTAGATATTCGCAAGTGGATTTTTAAATATCGAATATAATCAACCACCACGAGTCTTCATTTAAAAATAATTGCTTTTACTAAGATCTCAGCAAGCGCTGCTGCTGTAATTCATGATGTTTTCACGCACAACAAAACCACATGAGGGCTGATTTCCTTTTCAAAGTGGAAGCAGCTGGCTTGACCGCAGTAAAACGAAGGCCGCCGCCGTGGAAACATCCTGGAGGCTTTTACAGCTGATCTGGCACCCTCTGGCATCCTTGTGGCAACCTGTGGCACCTTCGTGGCCAGGGACTCCACAGAGTGCCAGCGTGTTTTTAAATAATTCATTTTATTTTCTGTGATTAACAATTCACAGTAACCATTCATGATCTATAACAAACTGAATGTTTGTGGAATGTCTCATCATCCTTTCAGCAGGTTATACATACGCATAATAGTATTTATGACATAATTTCCATCTCAAGTAAATACAGCCACCTTATATTATGAGTCTAACGCTCTTTTTTAAATAATATCAAATAATGACATCATCATTTGAAAATAATTTCTGAATAACAGTCAATAGCTAATAACTATAATAACAACCCATTTGCTGAGGATCAGCATTTACTTCGGCAAAAACAGCGGCAGCCGGCGTGGCAGCATCTTAGAGGTTATTAGTGCTAGTCTGGAACCCTGTAGCACCCACTGGTGGTGGAAATACCATTTCTAGTTGCTACTGCCACGAATTGAGCTTGCTGCCTCTCAGACTTTAAGGACCGACCTCACGAAAAACAAAACCGAGTTAATCTACTCATATTTGTGCCATAAAACGGCGCTCGATTGCTGTCCATCTTGGGTCCCCATGAGCGTTCCCGTTATCACTTCCAGGTCAGCGTCGGAGTCATTTGTAAGAGTGTCTCGTGTTTTGTTAAAGGGTTTTCTGAAATGTTAAGTTGTTTTCTCAAATGTAAATTTGTTCTTTGAAATATAAATTTGTTTCGGGACTTGTATAAGTGTTTCAGATATTGTAATGTTGGTTTGCACCTCCCAGCCACCGTAAACTACACACAAGTACTTCACTTTGAAAGAACCAGGATATTCCTTTCACATGTACTATCTGCAACTTTAGAATATAACTATGAGTTTTGTTTTCCAGAATTAATATCCTGTGATGTTAACTTTGCCTTAGTAATGCTTGCTCCGTCTGTTTTTGCTACTCATGTTTATCCAGCCCCCTATCACATCTTCATTTCAGGCATATCATGCTGTTTACGTCTCAAAATGGTCAAAAACAGGTGTCACACAATTGGTGTGCAGAATAAGAGACCATAAAATCCATCTTCCATTTGCGTGCATCTTACTGGGTCTTGTTGATATTTTCTGTCCATGAATCATATTTCATAATCATTGCCTCCTGTCTCATCTGTCCATACCCCTCTTTCTCCTTTTTTGTATCTTTTTCTGTCTGCCCATCAGAGCCCAGTCTTCACCTTTAACCAATCAGAGGTCACCTCCACTTCCTCTTCCAAAGACCCCAAAGCAGGAAGTGCCACCACTTCTCGGCCCACCCGTCCGATGCCTGACCCAAAAACCCAAACCTTGCCCTCCAAGGGTCCCACTGACCGGCCTCAGCTCCACTCCATGAAGTCACTCCCCCTCCAAACACCTCGCTCTCCTTCGCCATCCCCCTCTCCCATCCTCTCCCCCATCCCACGGTTCTTCAACTTCCCTTCTCCTTCCGTCTTCAGGTCCAAGAATGTCCACTCATCCTCTAACTCATCTGCCACCCCTTCCCCTGTTTCGCAGGTTACGCCACAGGGCTCGCCTCTGCCCACTCCGCTTGGCACACCCGTGCACCAAATCCAACACCCTTCCTCCACCACCCCTCCCTCCTCCTCCTCTTCGTCTTCGTCCTCCAGAGTGGACGGAGCGGGCGGGGCGTCACTGTCACTGACCCCGCCCTCCAGTCCAGGAGGGAGTGGCAATCTGGCCACCTCGAGTTCCACCCACTGGAGGACGAGGCTTAACTCGTTTAAAAACAACCTGCTGGGCTCTCCACGTTTCCATCGACGTAAACTGCAAGGTGAGCAAAGTTCTGAATAGAAGCTGTTGTTGCATCCCTTAAATTTGTGCTGCATCTGAGGCCTCACACCGCTGTAAATTCCATCAGAATCTTGTAAAATCTCTTCCTGCCAAAAAAGAAGCATGTGCTTCACCCCGCAGCTGTGTTGAGTAACGCCGCTTTTGTGATAAGCTGAAATTAGAGTAATTAAATTAGAGTCTGCCATCAAGAATCATTGACCTTATCTTCTCACTCCTTCCATCTTTCGTCCTTTCTCCCTGCCCATGTTTTTTTTAGTTCCTACGTCAGAGGACATGTCCAGTCTGACTCCTGAGTCCAGTCCAGAGTAAGTACACGCATCTTAATTTATCTGTATCTCTGTGTCTGTTATCTGCAGCCAGAGCCTGAAAAAATCAGAACAGTAGTCTCTAAGGACTATGGTTAGAAACTACTGCTGTATTGTATGTAAAATATATAATATTTTTTATTACTTGGTCCAAAAAAACAAATCTATCATTATGAAGATTTTTGTTTTATAATTATGTGACAAAAAATAACTGCAAGAGGAATTGTCAGTTGGAACACTGTGCCTCTCCCCTTGATTATAGTTGTGCAACACTAGGTTTGGTTTGGCTATGAATAACTAATAATAAGTGCCAACATCAATTATTAACAAAGATAGTTATTTTAATCTAAATTAAATCAGGTAGTGATCCATGTTGGATCACTACCTGATTATCAGGAATTGATAGCCAATCAGCTCTCAGTCTCTGTCTGTTATTGTTTTATGAATACCTAGCTGGTGAGGTGTGGTGTTATACAATTATAGATAAAGGAGTGAATTCATGCACTGGCATTTTGAAAGGCCTGCACACATATACAGAATAAACACAAACATCTTCTCTCCAAAGTATAATTTGTTAACAAAATACTTAAACTTTAAGTCAACAAACTCTTAACTGCTAGTAACATTCAACTAAACTACTTAGTAAAAATGAAAAATAAGAAAACTAATAAACTACAAAAAAGGAAGCAAAAGAATAAAACTGAAACCAATAAAATGATGCAATGATATCACAGTTCAGTGTGAATGTGTTTGTACAGAAACAAGGTTTGTTTTGAATGAGGCCAAATTAGCTATAAAGCTAACTAAAAACAATAATTTCAGTTCACAGTGCAAATCAGAAGAGTAAATAAAACTTAATTTTAAGAAAACAATATTTTAAGAATTCATTGCCGCATTAGAAATCATTATCCTTTGGGCAATTGATTCTTAGCCATCGCAAGGAGTGATGGACTACTAAAATGGTGGCTGACTCATAATTGTGCATTCTTGACGGCAGGTCTAATGATGTCACATCCTGAATCAGTGGCTCAGCTTAATAAAGAAAAAATATGCATTATTTTGACCCTTAAGCAAGCTGATTTTTTTGCAAATTGTCCATCTTTTGAAAGTCAGACTGCTGTGCATCTTTCTTGCCTTTCAATCAAAAACTATGGCACACAACTAAGACAGGCTGCCATTCATTCTGACATGCATGGCATTACAACTCTGAGATGCCATGTTTACTGCACACATGCATTACTGCAACAGAATTTACACCAGTGCTACTTAAATGTCACTGCTATAAAAAACCTTTTTGAACCTCGTGGTATGCAATGCAGATGCTCTGTCTGCACTGTTGAAGTTCATCTTGTCTTGGTGAATGATTAGAGCAGCTCAAATGGATGGCAGCCCCAACGTACTTTGTCATTAGCCAGCTACTAATTATCTGACCTCTTAAGGGTATTCATGAGCTGATGGTAAATTGATAATTACAGTAAAAAAATGAGATGGTGAATCACACAAAAGCGACATACACCATCCTGACGCTGTAAAACACATTGTGTGTTATCCCTATACACATTTTTTAAGTGAGGTTTAGTCCATAACTCATTTGACAACTTCTTGTACTTGTCGTTTTCCACTTTATCCGGGACCGGGTCGCGGGGGCAGCAGACTCAGCAAAGACGCCCAGACGTCCCTCTCCCCAGACACCTCCTCCAGCTCCTCTGGGGGGAGTCCAAGGCGTTCCCAGGCCAGCCGAGAGAAATAGTCCCTCCAGCGTGTCCTGGGCCGTCCTCTGGGCCTCCTCCTGGTGGGACGTGCCTGGAACACCTCCTGAGGAAGGCGTCCAGGAGGCATCCAATATAGATGCCCGAGCCACCTCAACTGGCTCCTCTCGATGTGGAGGAGCAGCGGTTCTACTCCGAGCCCCTCCCAGATGGCCGAGCTCCTCACCCTATCTCTAAGGGAGTGCCCGGCCACCCTACGGAGGAAGCTCATTTCAGCCGCTTGTACCTGGGATCTCGTTGTTTCGGTCATGACCCAAAGTTCATGGATATAGGTGAGGGTAGGAACGTAGACCGACCGGTAAATCGAGAGCTTCGCTTTTCAGCTCAGCTCTCTCTTCACCACAACGGACCGGCACAGCGCCCCCATTACTGTGGCAGCCGCACCGATCCGTCTGTCGATCTCCCGCTCCATTTTTCCCTCACTCGTGAACAAGACTCCGAGATGCTTGAACTCCTGCAGGAACTTCAATCCAACCTGAAGAGGACAAACTACCCTTTTCCGGTCGAGAACCATGGCCTCGGACTTGGAGGAGCTGATCCTCATCCCAGCCGCTTCACACTCGGCTGCAAACCACCCCAGTGCATGCTGTAGGTCTTGGCTAAAGTGGGCCAGCAGGACCATGTCATCTGCAAAAAGAAGAGACAAAATCCAATGGTCCCCAAACCAGACACCCTCCTGCCCTTGGCTGTGCCTAGAAATCCTGTCCATAAAAGTTATGAACAGGACCGGACAGGACTTGTACAGAGACCGGATGGCCCCTAATAAAGGGAGCACTCCTGGAGCACTCCCCACAGGGCACCACGGGGGACACAGTCGAATGCCTTCTCCAGGTCCACAAAACACATGTGGACCGGTTGGGTAAACTCCCATGAACCCTCGAGTACCCTGTAGAGGGTATAGAGAGCTGGTCCAGTGTTCCACGGCCGGGACAAAAACCACACTGCTCCTCTAGAAGCCAAGGTTCGACTATCGGCCGGACTCTCTTCTCCAATACCCTGGCGTACGCCTTACCAGGGAGACTGAGGAGTGTGATCCCCCTGTAGTTGGAACAATCTCTTATGAAGGGGGACCACCACCCCAGTCTGCCAGTCCAGAGGCATTGTGCCCGACCGCCACGCAATGTTGAAGAGGCATGTCAACCATGACAGCCCTACAACATCCAGACACTTGAGGCACTCAGGGCACATCTCATCTACCCCAGAAGCCCTGCCACCGCTGAGCTTTTTAACCACCTCTGTGACTTCAGCCTGGGTGATGAAAGAGTCTAACCCCGAGTCCCCAGCCTCTGTTTTCACCAGGGAATGCTTGATGGCAGGATTGAGGAGATCCTTGAAGTACTCCTTCACCGCCTGATGATGTCCTCAGTCGAGGTCAGCAGCCTCCCACCCCCACTGTAAACATTGTTGACGAAGCACTGCTTCCCCCTCCTGAGGCGCCGGATGGTTTGCCAAAATCGCTTCGAAGCCAACCGGTAATCCTTCTCCATGGCCTCATCAGACTCCTGCCAGGCCCTGATTTTTGCCTCTGCCACCACCCGGGCCGCGGCACGCTTGGCCTCACGGTACCTGTCAGCCGCCTCAGGAGTCCCACAAGCCAACCACAGCCGATAGGACTCCTTCTTCAGCTTGACAGAATTACTTCCTGCCTTCCTGCCGGTGTCCACCACCGGGTTCGGGGATTGCCGCCGCGACAGGCACCGCAGACCTTACGGCCACAGCTACGGGCAGCAGCATCGACAATAGATGCGGAAAACATGGTCCACTCAGACTCTACAGTACAGACCAAACGTTTGGATACACCTTCTCATTCAAAGAGTTATCTTTATTATCAAAACTATGAATTAACACATGTGGAATTATATACTGAACAAAAAAGTGTGAAACAACTGAAAATATGTCTTATATTCTAGGTTCTTCAAAGTAGCCACCTTTTGCTTTGATTACTGCTCTGCACACTATTGGCATTCTGTTGATGAGCTTCAAGAGGTAGTCACCTGAAATAGTTTTCACTTTACAGGTGTGCCCTGTCAGGTTTAATAAGGGGGATTTCAAGCCTTATAAATGACAATCAGTTGTGTTGTGCAGGAGGTGGATACAGTACACAGCTGATAGTCCTACTGAATAGACTGTTAGAATTTGTATTATGGCAAGAAAAAAGCAGCTAAGTAAAGAAAAACGAGTGGCCATCATTACTTTAAGAAATGAAGGTCAGTCAGTCCGAACAATTGGGAAAACTTTGAAAGTGTCCCCAAGTGCAGTCGCAAAAACCATCAAGCGCTACAAGAAACTGGCTCACATGAGGACCGCCCCAGGAAAGGAAGACCAAGAGTCACCTCTCCTGCGGACCATAAGTTCATCCGAGTCACCAGCCTCAGAAATCGCA
This sequence comes from Girardinichthys multiradiatus, assembly GCF_021462225.1. Lineage (NCBI taxonomy): Eukaryota > Metazoa > Chordata > Actinopteri > Cyprinodontiformes > Goodeidae > Girardinichthys > Girardinichthys multiradiatus. The sequence continues at coordinate 16,703,853 of NC_061817.1, read as the reverse complement.
GGTTAGCAGCAGCTCAGATTAGAGAACAGGTCAATGCCACACAGAGTTCTAGCAGCAGACACATCTCTAGAACAACTGTTAAGAGGAGACTGTGTGAATCAGGCCTTCATGGTAAAATAGCTGCTAGGAAACCACTGCTGAGGACAAGCAACAAGCAGAAGGGACTTGTTTGGGCTAAAGAACACAAGGAATGGACATTACACCCGTGGAACTTTGTTGTTTGGTCTGATGAGTCCAAGTTTGAGATCTTTGCTTCCAACCCCGTGTCTTTGCGCGGCGCAGAAGAGGTGAACGGATGGACTCTACATGCCTTGTTACTGAACCAGCATGGCTACCACAGTATCTTGCAGCGGCACGCTATTCCATCCGGTTTGTGTTTAGTTGGACCATCATTTATTTTTCAACAGGACAATGACCCCAAACACACCTCCAGGCTGTGTAAGGGCTATTTGACCAAGAAGCAGAGTGATGGGGTGCTGCGCCAGATGACCTGGCCTCCACAGTCACCGGACCTGAACCAATCGAGATGGTTTGGGGTGAGCTGGACCGCAGAGTGAAGGCAAAAGGGCCAACAAGTGCTCTGGGAACTCCTTCAAGACTGTTGGAAAACCATTTCAGGTGACTACCTCTTGAAGATCATCAACAGAATGCCAAGAGTGTGCGGAGCAGTAATCAAAGCAAAAGGTGGCTACTTTGAAGAACCTAGAATATAAGACATATTTCAGTTGTTTCACACTTTTTTGTTCAGTATATAATTCCACATGTGTTAATTCATAGTTTTGATGCCTTCAGTGTGAAGCTACAATATTCATAGTGATGATAATAAAGAAAACTCTTTGAATGAGAAGATGTGTCCAAACCTTTGGTCTGTACTGTATGTCTACAACATCCCCCAGAATCTGGTCAAAGCTCTCCCGGACGTGGGTGTTGAATACATCCCTGGCCAAGGGCTCTGCCAGACGTTCCCAGCAGACCCTCACTATGCGCTTGGGCCTGCCAAGTCTGTCCGGCTTTCTCCTCCTCCAGCGGATCCAAATCACCAGCAGGTGGTGATCAGTGGAACAGCTCAGTCCCTCTCTTCACCCGAGTGTCCAAAACATGCGGCCGAAGGTCTGATGATATGACAACAAAGTCGATCATTGACCTCCTGCCTAGAGTGTCCTGGTGCCAAGTGCACTGATGAACACCCTTATGTTTGAACATGGTGTTCATTATGGACAATCCGTGACTAGCACAGAAGTCCAATAACAAAACATCGCTCGGATTCAGATCGGGGAGGCCATTCCTCCCGATCACACCACTCCAGGTGTCACTGTCATTTCCCACGTGGGCGTTGAAGTCCCCCAGCAGAATAATGGAGTCCCCGGGAGGGGCACTATCCAGCACCCCCAACAGGTACGCCTAGAAGGATGGGAACTCCGCACTACCGCCCGGCCCATAGGCCGGAACAACAGTTAGAAACCTGTCTCCAACCCGAAGGTGCAGGGATACGACCCTCTCATCCACTGGGGTAAACCCCAACACGAGACGGCTGAGCTGGCGGGCAACAAGCAAACCCTCCCCAATCCACCGCCTCTCCCCGTGGGCCACTCGTAGAAGAGAGTCCAGCCCCTCTCGAGGATTTGGGTTCCAGAGCCCACTTTGTGCGTGGAGGCGAGCCCGACTATTTCTAGTCGATATCTCTCGACCTCCGGCACAAGTTCAGGCTCCTTCCCACCCAGTGAGGTGACATTCCACGTCCCTAGAGCCAGCCTAAGCATACGGGCAACTTTATTTAGTATTTATCTATATTAATTTGTCTTGGAGGCTGAAGTTATTGACTAGTCAAAAGTGGGCAAAGACCCAAGGGAAATTCTACCGTTTTAAAACAAATCCAATGTCAAAAACACCATAGCATTTTATGAATCTGTAAACAGCCACCATGTTTCCAACGGGTGGTTATTTACAGAGAAATAGTGTTTCGGGTCGATTTAACATATATTGAAGATAGGCAATATAAACATAAAATAGCAGTCACATGAAACAGCTATGTCACTTTTGATTTTTTTTCCACCACAGGAGGTGTTTCTCACATAAACATCGTTGGTGCCGGGCTGCCTTCTATCTCTACTTTCTGTCTAAATAAGTATCAACTAAATGATCACAAAATAGTATTTTCATGAACCCTTCTGAAGTTGGAGTCACCTTAGGACGGTAAAAGTCCGCTTGGGTCTAGGAGCCTCTGGGGCCAGCTGTTAGCTTTAGCCTTCAGGAACTACACCAACTATCTACTGTTGGGAAGATATGAATTGCTTTTAATTTTTTTATTAAAACATCCTGAACTACCTCTTGAAAGATTCACCTTAAAGTCTCAAAACAGTAATATGATGAACAGATAGATAATGTTGCAGCAAGGTTTTAGTTGCTGGATCAGTTCCAGATAGGATAAAATCATAGTGTTGTATTTAGGAGTCCAAGTAGCATAAATCACTTTAAATTAGTTCTAAATTGAAAAATAAATGATTGAAATTATTTCCCCATTTGTAGGCTGGCTAAGAGGTCGTGGTTTGGTAACTTCATCAGTCTGGAGAAGGAGGAGCAGATATTTGTGATGATCAGAGACAAGCCGCTCAGCTCAATCAAGGCTGACATCGTTCATGCCTTCCTCTCTGTGAGTCTATAAGGCTTCAACCAGCTTTTAACCATTGCTATAGTGTTTGCCTTTGCAATTTTAAAAGGCATTGATTTAAGACTCCATCTCTGTCACTTCCACAGATCCCCTCTCTCAGCCATAGTGTGGTATCTCAGAATAGTTTCAGGGCAGAATACAAGTCCTCGGGTGGCCCATCTGTCTTCCAGAAACCTGTCAAGTTCCAGGTAATGTTTCCTTCTTTTGCTTCTGATATTTTCTTAATTCAGCCAACATCATAGATCAAATATGGCTTCAAAAGGTTCCAAAATAGAGTTTAAGTTTAAAGTTCAGTTTATTACTTCCATTTCGCAGGTGGACATTGCTTTCTCTGAGGAAGAGAGGGAACGCGAGAGGGAACGAGCGGAGAGAGAAGGACGAAGAGAGATGGGCATCTACAGTGTCACCTTCACTTTACTAGCAGGTGAGAGGCTGGAGACAGACGCTGTTCAGGTCTGGTATCAACATAAGACCTGCCCATTTCATTTACTAGAGGAAAGTTGAAGGAACAAGTGTTCATGTCTTTAAATCCAATAGGAAAAGTGCTTTTAAAAGTTTCCCCCTGAAAAACTCAGATTTTTAGAATGTTTGTTCTAAAGTACCTGGATACAGTATCTGTTTTTTAACAACGCTGTTTATGGAATGTATTCTGAGCTTTATACAGTGCTTTTTAAAATAATTCATACATCAAACATAAATCTTTACCATTTTCTTGTGTAACAAAAACCGATTTCACAGATTATTTTATTATGATTATATTAGTAGCTACTTAAAGCGGTTCTTCTTGGGTCAGTTGGGTTTGGTTCATTTTCCATTAAAATGATTGATCTGTAAGTGACACAAATACAACAACAGTGGAGCTGCTTGGTCGATGGCTGTTGTCAGACTCAGAGTGAAAGAAGAAGAAGACGAAATACTCTGGATAAGTACAGGAGAGAGATTAGCGAGGCCGCACCCTACCCAATCAGTGACCGACAGTCTTGTGCCGTCGTGTTTTAACATGACTCGGTACGGTTGGAACCACAACCAAGCAGGTACTAAAGATAGTACGTATAGAGCTGAACCGAACTGCGCTGATTAGGGACTAGTTGAAAAGGGCCAATAATGGTGCATAATCGTGAAGTGGGAGGAAAATGAAACAGGATTTTCAACATTTTTACAAACATAAACCAGAAAAATTCGTCGTGCATTTGTAATCCGTCCTGTTTACTCTGATATGCTTAAATAAAATTCCATGAAATCAACTGCCTTCAAAATACAGCTAATTAGTAATCAGAATGCACTTGGCTGTGATTTAATGTATGAATCCAGCTATTTCTGTTAGAGAACATTGGTGAACAAACAGCATCATGAAGACCAAGGAACACAGCAGACAAGTCACAGATGGAGAGGAAGGGGAGAAGAAGGGTTATGAGATAGAACAATTTTCTAACCCTTGAACGTCTTAAGAAGCACTCTTCAATCCATCATCCTAAACTGGAAAGAATGTGGCACAACTGCAAATCTACCATCCACCTAAAATGACAATTAGTAGAGCCACAGCTCAGGTAGAAGATGATGGCGACAGGACAAACGTATGTTGTGTATGAGACAAATCTGGCCGTAATAGAAGTTTAGTAAGAAGAAAGCTGTAGTTGACAGAAAGAGTCTTGTTAACAGTTAGCCACAAGCCATGTAGGGGGTACTTCAAACATGTGGAAGACACTGCCACCCACCCACATGAGAACAAAATGTTTAGCCTATATGCATAATGTATGGCAGAAAAAATGCATTAGAAAATCTCTGTGGTGAAAGATGGTTGTGGCATCATCAAGCTGCTTCAGCAGGGGCATGGAACCCGTCCGAGTTAATAGAAAGATGGATGGAGATAAATACAGGGCTGTCAGAGGCTGCACAAGACCTGAGACTGGGGGGACCCTAAACCTGCAGCCAGAACTACTGACTTGGGGAGGCTGTATAATAATGCCCCACTTTTCATATTTTTATTTTAAACCTATATATGATTTTCCTTCCACTTCACAATTAGGAAACACTTTAAAGTTTAATGTGACAAAATGTGAACAGTTAAAGAGATATAAATACTCTTTAACTGTTCAACAGTTAAAGGTACTCTATGAAGGATTTGCAGCTCTACAGACATGGATGATATTTATTCCTTCTGGAGTGTATTTTTGTCACAGAGTTGGGAGAAATAAAGGGCTTGTTATTTATTATAAAAAGAATCATCCACCTCTGTTATCATCTGTGAACAGGCACACCTTAGCATATTGTCAATTTTCCAAGCTGGTAATATGGCGGCCGCTGATGTCCTGTGATCTGATGGATCTGTTTGTTCTTGCAGCCAGTTTTGCTAGAACTGAGTGTTTCTTTTATCTTTGGTGACGAGGTTGAAAGGCCTCTTTGCCATCACCCTAATCTTTAGATTCCCTCCATAGGTTGTCTATCAGACTCAAACTCAGACTCGGAATTAGCCTTTAATAAACATTTGGCTTAGCTGTACATCCAGCCCATACACGCTACTAGATCCACAATTATGAGAAGAGATTTAGGCAATATTTTTAGGAAACTGTCATGTTTATGTTTTGTAAAGGACCCAAGTGCTGAGACTGACTGTGGCAAAAACAGAGTTGTTTAATTATCAAGCAATAAGGAGAACTTACAGGGCAATCACAGGTAGAGCAGGACATGGAGCACAGGTAGTTTAATGGGACAAACCAGTAAAGAACAGTGAGCCTACATACTGAGGGAGGAGTGGAAAATGACATAGGACCCAAGTTAACTAATCAAGGAAATGTGGAACAGCTCAGAGGATTGCTAATAGAGGAAATGAACGAAGGTGAAAAAAAGCACAGGGGACTAAACTGGACACAAAGGAAAACTACAAACCCAGGGGAGAATATACTAACACTGATCTAGAAGATAAACTAAAATACACGAAGAACAGAACACAAGAAGTAATTAAGAAATGTTGTTGTCCGATGAGCTAACCCCTCCCTCCTACATCCCTATGTCTAAAGGGATTGCTCAAACCAGCTCTCCATCTAACAGGTCCGGACTTCCCTAAACCTGAAAGGTCTTACTAAGCAGGTTTACTGAAAGTTCTGTTTAAGCTGGTGTTGGGAAATGACTCGCCTAGCCTCTGACAGCCTTCATACAAAAGTCTTGCCCTTCTTCAACTGGAGGTCTGGACGACTGAATAGCCTATCGCAGTCATCCACACTTTCAACAGTCACTTTTGTTCACGGCTGCTCATTCCCTAATTTACAACTGGCTCTTGGTATATGGTCTAGGTTAATTTTAGTGGCTCAGCACGAGCCCCAAGGGCGCTGTTTTAACAAACTTGGCTAAGGCAACCTTTAAAAACCTCCTAAAATATCTTAGAACCAGGCAACAAGACTTTTTACCACCAATGAAAAACCAACAATACGGTGACTCAAATAATTGAATGTCCACGATTTAACTAGAATTTTATATGCTTTCTTTAATTAGTAACGCTTTTGCAGGGGTCAGTAACAGCTTAGATTTGGCAACACAAACTAATTTCAATAATAGAAATGAATCAATCAACTCAACCTGTCTTTCCCTGATGCTGAAACTAGTGAGTTTGGAGAGACTTTGAAGACGGAGGCTCATCCATGCACCTGATGGAGAAGTTTCTTCTGGTAACAATGAGTGGTTTCTTGAAGGGAATACGACTTAATCTTCAGTCTTCTTCCTTTAGGTGGCAGGCACTGATGCTCCAGGCTTTGATGGTTAAACAGGATCTTTGTTGTCATATGTCTCTGAAGACAGTAGTTTCCAGAAGCTGAAGAGTTGAAGGAAACCCGGAGACATAAATGAAGTTGATTCAGGACTTCCAAAAGCCTGAAACTTAGAGCAATCAGCTGTTCACCGATCAAGTTCACTTCTGTTGTCTGGATAAAAAGGCTTTAGATGAAATCAGATTCTTAATTTTGAGGCACAGTCCTTTCTGGGCCCACGGGTTGATCCTCTTTTTAATGTAGTCGATCAGTGGGGCTGTGTCTCTGTTCCTTTTCCATCCAAGCTTATTTTCTCCATCTGAACTTGTTTGCTGGTCTTCTGCGAGGAAACAACCCCGTTTCTGCTCTCAGCATTGTTTTTATAGCGCTTGATGCCTTCACCGGTTAGGCCTTTATTAGGCTTCTTAGTTATTGCGCAACCTATTCAGCTCAGCTTCTTGATTATTGCTCAATACTTTAGTCATGGTCACTGTGACCTACTGATTCTGTTTCTCAGCCTTGGAGATGCCGATAATAGCAGCTGGTCTGTAGTTGCATCCTCCCGTCGCTGTCAGCATGCAGCTGGCTCTCGTCACTCCTAGTCATCCTCCAGTTCTTTCCCTAATCTGCTCAGTTTTAATCTTTACACAGTATTACACATTTCATTCTTCAGCTTTCAGCATTTACTTTAAAACACAGTTACAAAACCATCACTTCATTCTTTTTATTCATGCTTTACAAATGATTAATGTTATATTTCTCTCATATATAGCTGATTGAGAATGTCAAACCTTAATGTTTTTTACTCTAATTCTCAGTTCTTAACCACATTTCAATCATACATCTTTTAACTTGTTAATCAAAGATTGCTAATTTTATTCAATACATGTGAAATAATATAAAATCATCATACATCATTTCGTTGGATATACTTGTTTATATTTTTGCAAAAGATAAGACAGATAATACGTGGCCCCACACAGGCCTCTCCAGTCTCTCAGCTTCAGAATATGAGAACATGCTTGTTTCACTCCCCACTGCTTCAACTGTGTGTTTTAATAATTATTGCATGGATTACTCATAAGGATATTTATTGTAACTTTTATGGAGTTAACTGTGAGCAGTTACTAAATGTTGCATGGATTACATGGAAAGATCTACACCTAAAAAATATACCAATTTGGCAACACCTTTCAAACATAAATAAACAACAAAGAAATGATTAAAACACAAACACAAATGAAAACCCAAACCCCCAAGGATCATAATAGAAACCTAAGAATCTCTATTATTTTGTTCAAACAAATAAAAGCTTTATTAATCACAAACTGTTCTAAAGATTCTCAAATAAGTTTCACTGGTTTCACTAAGCCACATATTGCATATTTATGCTTGTCTAATTCCCTAAGGCTGAATGCACTGAAAATGCTATTTTTTGATTTCAGAAATACAATAGAAAGTTTATTAATAAAATAGAAAGTTTCATAAATCAAAAAAACTAAAAAGAAATCTATTTTAGAATAAAATCATTCAGTCATGTTTGATCAGGCTGTTTATTTTCTATTTTGATGAAATGGTTAATAAAATAATTCTAAACTTATGAAGAAGTGCTCTAATTTAGCAGTAATAGCAAGCTCAGAACCAGATGTTACCTTTAGCATTGTTAATGGCTAACAGTTAGCTAGTGATACAGTTTTTTTCCACCAGCAGTTTAAACTGTTTAAAAGTGGAGGAGGCTTCCTAAACACCTTTAGTATGGGTTAAAGTGTAACCAAGTTTCTGTTTATATCTTCTGTATAAGTACTTCCTTTTTGACTTTTAAATAAAAAATTGATACAACAGGGTATCAAGCTTTCATCTCTCAGCTTTGTATCCAGGACTCATATTTATACTTATGCTGCGTTCGATATGTGTCAGACGTCAGAGCTCGGGTCTGGGTATGATGTCACAACTTAGTTCTAGCTGCAAGTTTGAAAACTAGCTGGATTTGCTCAATTTTGTGGTGCTAACTAATAGTAGCAATACAAACCAAATACAAAGTAGCTATTTTGATTTCATGTGTTCAAACATTGTGGAACTGTTTACCATTTTGGATATTAAACCTAAGGTTGGTCAGAGTCCTCCAACTTTCTCAGTTTAAATTTTGACTTCAGAGAGCATTCCTTGTTGTATTCCCAAACAGGAACTCAGGAAATGTGACTTCAAAGTAAAAGCAGAACACACAGTTTATGTTGCATTAGATTAGATTAGATAGCTTTCCCAGAAGTCAGAGCTTGGAGCTGGGAATGAAGTCATACAAGTTGATCCTACCTATCAGAAAACCAGTTGTCCTCCTAGTTGTTATGGTTCTAACATGGCAAAAGTTTTCCTCTCCATTTTCTGTGTTCAAACACTAAATTACAATGACCTCAAATATAGATTGAGCAATATGTATGATGCTTGTGCAATAAGATTTAAATCTTTAGGAATAAATAGTTAAAACCTGCCACTTTCACTACAATTTACATGCACATCAGCCACTTTAGATACTGGCTACTTGGTGATCTTTAACTTTCTCTGCATGAACTCTGACTTAGGGACCTTCTTCCCCATGGAAGATTGTGTATTGTGCTATTACATGCTGAACAATAATTATAGCAGTAACTAAGAAACGCTAATATAAAATGATCAGGCACCCTTTGAAAGGCACGGAATAATATCAGGAAAGTCATGAGGATTTAACAAATATTATAAAGGAGGAGGTCAGTGATGTGTTTAAATGTTGTTTTTTTGTTTTTTACTGCCCCTAGTTTTCACAAAACATCTGCAGGTGTAAAAGATTCTTGAATATCTCTGTTGGAGGCTAAACTTGAAATCATTCGGTTTTTATGTTTTATTTTTAATTGCTTTTTTGATCATGACCATTGCATTATTATATTTACAAAATATATTTACATTTCTCAAATAATGTTCATGTGTATAAACCAACATTTCCTATTCAGGAATCCTTCAGTTAATTATCTTTCTTGAATGGACCTTTTTGTATGCCATCTATTTCATCCCCTCTTCATTAGCCAATCTGGAAGACTTCTATCATCTTCAGAGATTCCTAAATCAAACTTGCTTTTGTACTTACAGCTGGCCTCTTTGTAAAGTATCTGACATAACATTGCGAGGAAGGACAGTAAATCTAACATTACAAGGGAGATGTTGGGGGGGGGACTGATAACTGATTGTTCTCTTCTTCTCGTAGGTCCCAGTCGCAGATTTAAAAGAGTCGTAGAAACTATTCAAGATCAGCTTCTTAGCACCCATGATCAACCTTCTGTGCAAGCTCTGGCAGGTGCGTACAAAACATATGCATATTCACTTCAATTCAATTTAAATAAAAAAAACTGTATTAATCCCAAACAGAAATTAAATGCTGTTGTAGTTCTTATTATACAGGTTTCTTCATACAGTGCCTCATAAAAATATTCATAATCCCTAAACATTTTTTTACATATAGCCATGTTGTTACTACAAACGTCTGCAGCAGTTAGAGCAGCAGATCATTGGGTTTATGTCTCCATCAGCTTTGCACATAAAGTGACTGAACCTTTTGCCCATTCCTTTTCACAAAGAAGCTCAAAGTTAGTCAGAATTGATGGATAGCTTCTGGGAACATAAATTTTCAAGCCTTGCCACAGATTCCGAATTAGATTTATGTTTGGACTATGACTGACACATGAAACCAGTGGCCATGAGGATTGGTGTCCTGCCATGTTTAGACATGTTTATCTGAAACATGTCTAAACATGGCACACATCTGAATCGAATTATTAGGTCACTGGCATGACTCTGCAGAAGGTGTCTGAATGCTGGCGAGCTAATTCAGGCATTTGATTCAAGTGTTTTGGAGAAGGGACGCATCTGTATTCCATTCCATTTTATTGTAGATCTGGTTATAGATTTAGAGTAATTTTCCCGCTGCATGTAGGTATAGAAGTTCAGTTTTGGTTTCATTTGACCAGAACACCTTCTTCCACATGCTGTGTCTACATAGCTTGTGGCAAACTTATGGGCTTCTTATGGCTCTCTTCTTGACAATTTTCCATAAAGGCAAGATGTTTGGTGTGTATGAGTAGTAGTTGACCTGTCAAAAGAATACCCACCTAAGCTGTGGATCTCAGCAGCTCCTCCAAAGTCACCATAGGCTCCTTCTCTGGGCTAATTCTCTAATAAATGTTTTCCATGCCCATCCGTTCAGTTTAGATATACAGCCAGGTCTTCATAGATTTGCAACTGTCATACTTGTAGACTTTATTTACCATATGACTTCTGAAAGCAATTGGTTGTACTGGATTTTATCAACTGGTATCAGAGTAAATGAGGCTGTATAAAAGCGCACTTCACACTTTTCTGATTCTTTTTTGTAAAACTTTAACGAAAACCATGTTTTTTTTTGCCTGCCCACAATTATGCACTGCAATTATGTACAACTACCTCAACAAAATAAATGAAAGCTTGAAGTTTCCAGTTGTGAAGTGACAAAAGGTGAACAAGATAAAAGGGTAGGAATATTTGTGTCAGGTACTCTACAAGCCACATGCATGTAAGGTTATTTGAATAATGGACCCTCTCTGAAATTTTATCTCTTGCCTCTCAGATGAAAAGAATGGTCAGCACTCCCGTCAGCCCAGTGTTCCTTCCCATCAGAACTCCCGGCATTCTGAAAGTGGATCGGATCGAGTTGAAAGGGAGCATACAGCAGATGGAATGAGTGGCAGCAGCAGCAGCAGCAGCAGCAGCGGAACCGTCTTACAGCGGCGAGAGTCAGGGAGAGACAAGATCAGACTTCTTTCATCGTCCAACGGGACGCAGTCTCACCCTTGAAAAGAATATTGCTAATAAGAAGAGAGGGTCGTCTATCTAGAGGTGTCCGTCTGGCTTCCCTCTCTTTCTCTCAGTCCTTCCAGCATTCTCTCCTTTGCCTTTCCCTTATTTCCTTTTAGGCTTCTGACCTTTAACCCCAAGGAATAGAAGATGGGAAGGACCTTTGTCAAAGATAGTCTAGAGATACGACTGACAATTCCCCAGAAGTGTCTATCTGTAGTAGAAATAGGTACTGATGAAGTGAGAAAGCAGAACAGAGAAAACTCACAGCCAGGTAAACAAGTTGTCCACCTCCCACAAGTGAACAAAGCACAGGACATTTCTACTGAACAATCACAATCAACAGTTGCTTCAGACTTTGCAGGAAACCTCCAAGTACATCGGTGAGGATGGTTTATGCTGATCATGGCCAATGAGTGCAACGAAACATTCTGATTCATCATTTCCTGCCCATCCAGTTTGATCACCTGCATCACTTATTCTCCTCACCTTTCTATGGGAAAAACAAATGTGTTTTCTCCAACAGACCAACATGAGGGAAAATTGGCCAAGAATTAAATGAGATTGTTTGAAGTGGATTGTGTCGCTACATACTAAGCAAACCCTGTTGTAATTTTTCACAATCAAAGAAATGGAGGAACAATCTGAGGATCAGAGCAGAGGAACAAAAGTTGCCAGAGAATGGATCCGTGGAACTATGTTAAGTGGACATCGTACATCGAAGCGATGATATAAAGTAATCCTGACACACTTTCCCTTGAGTGTATGGAGCCCCCACAGTTATTTCTGAAATACAGTATAATATGAAGCTATGATACCATATTGCCTTTACAAGAGAAGACAAATGTGGATAACAGTAGGAATTTTGACACATTTCAAAGAAACTAGTCACACTCCAAGGACGGTCCCCTACAAGTCCAAAAGCATGCTGGATGAAAAGATTAGGAGGCCAAACATAGAATGAGCTGCCCCATCTTTTAGATACAGTGGACACAAAACTAAGAAGCTGAAAACCTTTACTTTGGCCTATTTATTAGAAATAAAAAGCAGTTTTTATTTGAAAGTTTTTAGAGCATTTGTTTTATACCATACATACTCCATATAAAAGGCAGAATGATTTGTTTTCACTAGTTTTTCCAGATACATTTGCTGTTTGTGAACTGTTACTTCTTAATATGGTCTCTCTGAACCTAAGAACAACTTCTAAACAATTTCTGATGTACATGTGAGCACTAATATGAAGCCCCGTTACACATCAACACATCATATTTTTACCAGCGAGGAAACCATAACCAGATGCAGTATGCTAATTATCAAATCCTTTCAACGTGACACAGGAAGTAACAAGTGCATATTCGATAGACCTGTAAACTTTTAAATAGTTCAGCTATCTATTACGTTTTACCTCCTATGGTTAGCATTGGCTTAGCACTAGCATGCTTTTAAACATGTTTTTTTTAACACAAATTATCTTTTTCTACCCATAAGTGATCTTTTCTGAACCGAACCAAACAAAGAAGGTCGAAGCGAATCTGACACATTAACAGCAATATATTTCAGTCTTGGCTTAATAGCTTGCTGTTGCTACAGCAGCATGCTACTCATGTTCTGTTTACACCATTATTTCCCTCTTTTAGGTGTTTGCCTAAAGTTTGTTAGCCACTCTCGTCTACTCAGGTTTCATTTAATTTTTGTTTTTAATATTATTTATTTTCTTATATTTCTAATGACAGTGCAATTGTTAAATATATACAGCTCCATTATAAACAATAGCAGAATATTTGAAAGAGTGAGTATAGCTTAAACTTGTGGTCATTGCTTTCATTTCTATACATACAAATGCATTGGGAATACTGCCCATTCCAACTCAAAACAGGAAGAAAATGTATCAAATGTTTTAGCAACAGAAAGAGAGGAAAACAATTAACCTTAGGCATTCCAACAAAATAACCATGCCAGGATGGTTGGATTACCTTCCACAGTTTCTCTGCATTTCTTGATTTTGTTTTTGAAACAGTTTGATGTCACCCCTCAAATTTTCTCTTTGACTGAGGTGCAGGGATTGTACTGTTTTTTTCCACCCTATTCTGGTTTTGGTTTCTATTTTTAAATCATTTGAGATCATTTTAGCCGCACAACTATCATTTTCTAGATTTCTTTCCAAGTTTTCCACTCTTTAGTTAACAACGTATGCTGTTTTTCTAAACAATGTCTGGAACAACCGGTTTTACTGAGATTTTAAGAGAGAACTAGACTATAACCCGCATGCACAACATCTGCTGCCTTTGTCTTTAAATAGTAAGCATGCATGACTCCTGTTTTTAAGATTTTATAAATTAAGCATGTTTTTTATTGTTTGGCCAAATAAGCTAACCAAATAAGCTAGATTTAGCTAAACAGGAGCCTTTAACTGAAAACTGTCCATCCTTTCACTCTCAGTAACGTTGTAATTGCCAAAAATACTATCACACCCTATCCCCTGAACCTTAACATAATTATTACCGCTAAAGGACAACACAAATAGATGGTGAATCATCTATTATTTTCTTTTTGAAAATGCCATAATTATTTCCTGCTCAACATGCCATTCCAGCAGGGTGTGATCGATGAGTTACTCTCTAGGGCAACTGCATTCAGTGGCCCTTTTTAATTCCAAAAGCATTAACATTTCTGATAAAACGGCCTAAACTCCAGCTCTCCCCAAATAATGGATGGATGGATGGATGGATGGATGGATGGATATGAATAATAGCAACATCCACCTCTAGTAGAAAGAGCCTTTCTGTTTCTAAAGTGGTCAGCCTTCACTCTCTTATGGCATAGTGTTCATTGGGGTGGCATGTGGAGACTTGGGTTAGTAATATTAGAAGACCCAAAATATATACATATATATAATCCCTCAGGCATTTAGTTTGATGACTCACACCTTGGTTGTCATTTAAGCATTTCAACAAGTTTGCTTGGCCGGCATAGGTTAGAAAATCATGCCTGGAAAAATAAATTGTCTTGCATATTGATTGGAATCGACCATCAGCCATAATTTTATGTTTCTCAAATGAAATCTACATATCAATATCTAATCCAATTCCAGCCTAGTCTGACCAATGGCCATGGGTAGAGAAGAGTTCAAGCAACTGCTATTGATGAAAAGTTGTTTTTGTTTATTTACATGACAACATTTGCTCAAATCTGTAGAAATAAAGTGTTCTACCACTTGCCTACCACACACTGTCTGAGATCAACTGTCAACAACCACAGAGCTGGCATATAACACCAACAACATAGTGGTAAAACTCAGCCATACCACTAATTCTTTACATGTTTAACTGTAGATTTCTCTGGTGGGACTGGTTCTGTTTGCCAATCCAGGGCAAACAGCTGCTAAATGATTGTAGCAGCTGTTTGCCCTGGATTGGCACCACTTCCAACCCCAAGTAAAATTTATTTGATAAAGCATTTAGTCCAAACAGCCTTTAAATATGGTTAAAAGGTAAAAAGACATCAATATGAAGGAATCTATTCATGTCTTAATGTGGTTGAAAAGTTGTTATACCCCCACCACTCCATAGCTTCACTGCTACAGAACCATTGCAATAGTGATAATAGTGACTAAGATATTGCAGAATCAATCAAATAGTAACATTATTTAATGTCACTCTATACTGCCCGAACTGAGGTTAAATGTACTCACTTGTCATGTTTAGACTGAAAGGGAAATTGAGACTTGACTTGAGGCTTAATAATTATATGATCGCCTGGATTGGGGTTTCATTGCGAGGGTTCAACTAGAGTATGAATATGCCAAATAAAAACATAATTACAAAAGTAATCTATCCCATTCTGACGCTGCAGAACAATGTAAATTCCATAGCCTTGATCCCAATGAACATTCATTAGTCAAAACAAAAGCACATCAAAAACAACACAAGATGTGACGAAACTTGATATTCAACCAACTTTGCTTCATTTCCTCAGACTTACATAAAACCATGTTTTTCAATTTCTACAGCATGCATGGCAGAAAAAAAACTAAAAGGTAACTTTAGGGTTGTAAGGATGGAATGTGGGGTAACCAAACTTGACCTTCAATGTTACCGTTTAAAATATGTCTGTGGACATCCAGTCTTTGGAGGACTAAAGCAGGTAATTTATCAACTTTTGCTACATTGTACTGTCATTGCATTGAAGGCCATATTATGTCAAACTTTTCTGCCAATTTTATTTTTTTTTACTTTAAACTTTAACCAAAGGTCCAATGTGAACAATGTTTTTTAAGTCTTTGCGTATATAAACACAACTAGCCCCCAACAATTGATGAAAACACAATTATATGTGTTGGCTTGCTTAGGCAATTAGAACCTATATTAGCCTGAGCTAAAACTGATTTTAAACAGTGACTAATGAATATTTGCCAATCTGTGGCTTATTCCTGAGCCTAAATGAGAAGGTAAACAATGTCTAAAATAGGTTATATTACAAAGCAATAAGTGGAATAATAAATTACAAAATTCTAAAACTGATAAAAATTGCAACACATTTGTCTAAACATTATATCATCATGTTAAGCTCAATAAATCATAAAACTATGCCAATTCCCCTTGGAATAACAAACAGATCAAGATTGTCCCATAATAGTTTAAATGCTTTATGTCTTACTAATGAATAAAAGTAAGGAATGTACTATTTACAAGAGGTAAAGCAAGAAAGCTCCAGTGAAAGATCATACAGACTCAGGTGTGTCTGTCTTTATAGAAACTCTACACTCATGCTGCCTGGGAAGGAAAAATGAAGCCAAACTGAAGAATGAAATGTGCTATTTATGTTTTTTACAGTCTCCTACCTTTTATTGTGTATGTAGGTGTTATTTTGTTGATGTATTTACCACACATATATGAGGGTGGAACTAATTATCTGAATGTCAAAAAATAGTAATTACTGCACCAGATTTTGATTCATATATTTATTGATGTTTTTACTTTTAATATTAATTTATTTGCTATGCTTTGTTTGAAAGTGGAGTATTTTTTTTCCTGAACAGGAAATCTACTTTAGGTGTAAATATCCCTGCACCAATGTTTGTCTTTTCTTTTCCTTTCTTTAACACTGAGTAAATTTATGCTAAAACATGCTGCTCCACTGCCCATTTAAGTATCTCCTGTTTAGTTTGGAACTTATTTACTGTCAAATGTGTTTGTCATCAAAACTGTTCACCTTCCCGAAGCTAAACCAAAAGTACAATCTGACATTCAAAGAGGACATATTTGTGTGTCTTAAAGGAGTTTCAGTAACAGGCTGATAATTATCGAGACTGTTCATTCTAGCAGGCATTTGCTGTGTTTGATTTTTATCAGCACCTAAGACAAACAAATCAAGATGTGACGTTACTGGAATGTTTTAAGATTACTTTTTATTTTTTCTTTCTGCCTATATTTCCATTACATTTAGGAAATTTTGTTCAGGTGTGGAACATGCTCCAAAGTAGATCACAACATAAAGAAAAACATATTCAAAGCTATGCATGATGTCCACAGAGAAAGCCATTTATTTTCTTTTATCTGGTCTTGTTTCCAAGTAAAAAATGTTGAATCAGTAAAACAGCTTGGTAACTACTACAAGGATCTGATTATACATTGGTTGCTACAGGTCTCACAACAAAGAGAAAAACATTTTCACAACTATGCATGGTATCCACAGATACAGACATTTATTCTCTTTCATATGGTCTCGCCTCAAGGTTAAAAAAGTTCATACTATAGAAAAGCTGGGTAACTATCACCAGGATTGCCACTGAATTCATTTTTAAAATAGCTAGCTGTGCTTTGTGTTTAAAGCTAATTGTTAGCATGTTTTTATCCTTAGCATAACAGAGGATATGGCAGACACTATTCCCTTTGAATGTGAGTGAGTTGTCGCTCATTTGGATGCAAACATTAAAACTTAAAGGCAAACGAAACCCTTTCAGAATGTCTGTTACAATGGATGCACCATAGACTCAGGTAAGGCTGTTTGGATTTAAAGCAGCTTTGAGGGGACTATAAATTCTCGCAGTAAGGATGACTTTTCAACCGATGCTTGGTTTTGATGTTACAAATACGGCAGGTATGTTTTTTTTATTTTCTGGTGACTGCATGAACATTTGACACCTATAAGGACCCTGCAGCTCAAGGCCGTGTCTAAATGGCATTGGTCAAGTAGTTTTCAAGTGACAGATTAACTTATCTGTTTTAAAACACAAGCTTAGAATGTAATTTCTAAATGAACAAACCCAATTAAGTCTAGAAATTAGCAAATCAATGACCGCACCTATTTACCTTATATCTTGAACATCTTTCCATTCCTTCTCTTTGTATTTCCATGCCCACTTTTCTCTTAAATGCACATATCTTACCCTCTTATATAATCACCCTTCTTGTATACATTTTCTACACTGTATACTTTGATGCAGATGCTGTATACATTTGTATACACTGTGTGCCTGTCTATCTCCATTGTATGCCATTCATAGCTATGTAGCATTCACTGTTTTACTGACTCTAGTCACCATACAGCTCTTCTTCTCATCATTATTACTCATTATTCTTCTTCTGCAGTTATAAAAGTACAAATACAATATCTGCTTATGCCCTTCCACCCTCACTCTGACTTAAAATTCCATCCACCCCCCTTGCTTCTGTTTCACGACCCCCACTCCCCCACAACAATTCACATAGTAGAGAAAAAGACTTTTTCACTCTAAAAGAATTCATGAACAAAGGGAGTCAAAGAAGGAGCAGGTGTGACGGGGGTCAAGAGAGGGGCTCATGGTGATGATGACGACAAAGAGAAATGTCTGTAGTACAATTACTCAAAAGGAAAAGTGCACTATAATGACTATGATTATTATTGCCTGTGAGAAATGCTGTTCAATAAACAACAATGGAAATGTATGTAGGCGTTTTGAGTTTTGTTTTGTTGAATAATACCTACGTTTTTAAGAAATCTCCTTCCTAGTGGCCAACCAGGTGAAGCAACCTGGTCCTATATGAAAAGACATTGCTCCCAAACCTAATAACGGCTTGTGCCACCCTTGGTCACGCCAAGTCATTTCAATCAGATATACAGTACAGACCAAACATTTGGACACACTTTCTCATTCAAAGAGTTGTCTTCATTTTCATGACTATGAATATTGTAGCTTCACACTGAAGGCATCAAAACTATGAATTAACACACGTGGAATTATATACTGAACAAAAAGTGTGAAACAACTGAAAATATGTCTTATATTCTAGGTTCTTCAAAGTAGCCACCTTTTGCTTTGATTACTGCTCCGCACACTCTTGGCATTCTGTTGATGAGCTTCAAGAGGTAGTCACCTGAAATGGTTTTCCAACAGTCTTGAAGGAATTCGCAGAGATGCTTAGCACTTGTTGGCCCTTTTGCCTTCACTCTGTGGTCCAGTTCACCCCAAACCATCTCGATTGGGTTCAGGTCCGGTCACTGTGGAGGCCAGGTCATCTGGCGTAGCACCCCATCACTCTCCTTCTTGGTCAAATAGCCCTTACACAGCCTGGAGGTGTCTTTGGGGTCATTGTCCTGTTGAAAAATAAATGATGGTCCAACTAAACGCAAACCGGATGGAATAGCATGCCGCTGCAAAATGCTGTGGTAGCCATGCTGGTTCAGTATGCCTTCAATTTTGAATCCCCAACAGTGTCACCAGCAAAGCACCCCCACATCATCACACCTCCTCCTCCATGCTTCATGGTGGGAACCATCCGTTCAGCTCTTCCGCGCCGCACAAAGACACGGTAGTTGGAACCAAAGATCTCAAACTTGGACTCATCAGACCAAAGCACAGATTTCCACTGGTCTAATGTCCATTCCTTGTGTTCTTTAGCCCAAACAAGTCTCTTCTGCTTGTTGCCTGTCCTCAGCAGTGGTTTCCTAGCAGCTATTTTACCATGAAGGCCTGATTCACACAGTCTCCTCTTAACAGTTGTTCTAGAGATGTGTCTGCTGCTAGAACTCTGTGTGGCATTGACCTGTTCTCTAATCTGAGCTGCTGTTAACCTGCGATTTCTGAGGCTGATGACTCGGATGAACTTATCGTCCGCAGCAGAGGTGACTCTTGGTCTCCTTTCCTGGGGCGGTCCTCATGTGAGCCAGTTTCTTTGTAGCGCTTGATGGTTTTTGCGACTGCACTTGGGGACACTTTTAAAGTTTTCCCAATTGTTCGGACTGACTGACCTTCATTTCTTAAAGTAATGATGGCCACTCGTTTTTCTTTACTTAGCTGCTTTTTTCTTGCCATAATACAAATTCTAACAGTCTATTCAGTAGGACTATCAGCTGTGTACTGTATCCACCTCCTGCACAACACAACTGATGGTCCCAACCCCATTTATAAGGCTTGAAATCCCATTTATTAAACCTGACAGGGCACACCTGTGAAGTGAAAACCATTTCAGGTGACTACTTCTTGAAGCTCATCAACAGAATGCCAATAATGTGCAGAGCAGTAATCAAAGCAAAAGGTGGCTACTCTGAAGAACCTAGAATATAAGACATATTTTCAGTTGTTTCACACTTTTTTGTTCAGTATATAATTCCACATGTGTTAATTCATAGTTTTGATGCTTTCAGTGTGAAGCTACAATATTAATAGTCATGATAATAAAGACAACTCTATGAATGAGAAGATGTGTCCAAATTTTTTGGTCTGTACTATATGTGAGGACTTGGACTGGGCCACTTCAAACCTCCTTTTTTAGAGCCATTTTGAAGTGTATTTGCTGGTGTGCTTCAGCTCATTGTCCGGTCTAATAACCAAAATATCATTTTGTAAGAGTTTAAGCTCATGAACCAATGAGTGGGTATTCTCGTTCAGGAAGAAAGCAGGATGCATGGTTCCATCAATTATAACAAGTTGTCTTGGTCCTGTAGAAGCAAAGCTGCCCCAGAACCCCATCCTACTGTCATGTGTTCGTACGATGTACGTTTTCTGAAATGCTTTGCTAGTTTTAAATCAGATAAAACGGAACACACTCTTTTCAAAAAGTCCAACTTTGATTTCGTCAGTCCACAGAATATTTTCCAAAAAGTCTTAGGGATCTTCGAGATGTTTTTAGACAAACACGAGACAGTCTTTTTTGACAAACAATTTTTGCAAATTTTGATTTTGTTGAATCATGAATACTGAGCTTAGCTGGTACTAGTGAAGCTTGCAGGGCTTTAGATGTTATGCTGGATTATGTTGTGATGTCCTAAATGACTGGTTCATGCACCCTCAGAGAATTCTGGTAGGCTCACCACTCACAGAAACGTTCACCACTATGAACCTGATATCTATTACAGACCGATAGATGTCAATGTGTTTCTCATCTGTTCTTAAATGTCTTTAGATAGAGGCAAGGTGTAATGCTTTCTTAGATCTTCTAGCCTGCTTCATGTTGTCAGACTGGTTCTTTACAAATTATTTCTTGATTCTACAGGTCAGGTTGCAATCATGAGTTCAGCTCATGATTTAACATTGGCGAAAAATATATTTTCACACATGGCAAGGTTGGCTTGGAAAGCCCTTTTCCCTTAGTAAATGAAATCAACATTTGAAAACCACATTCTGTATTTACTCAGGTTGTCTTTGTTCATTTAAATTTTATCCATTCTGTTAAACGGCGCAGGATCACCGGAGGGACAAGAGCAACACAAAGAACAAAGACACACTGATACCTAATTGAAGTGTAGACTACAATAGCTTGCTGATCTGTGGAAGGAAGCCAGAACACCTATGCATGCATGGGAAGAACATGCAAAGTCCATGCAGAAACGTCCCAGGCCAAGATTTGAACCTAGGACCTTCTTACCGAAGGGCAATATTCCTAACAAGTGTACCACCATGCAGCTGGTTATCTTCATTTTAATAAAATGAGTTTAATTGTCTGAAACAATTAGAGTTAAGCTCAAAGTTATTCATACTCCTGACAGATTATAGTTTAGAGTAATCTTTGAAATCTACCAACATTTTTCTTCTGAATGGATGTAAAATTACTACTCTGTAGTGGCCCAGCCAGAGTCCTAACTTGAGTGTGACAAAGAATCTGTAGTGGTAGGTAAAGATTAGGATGATGGCAAGGAGGCCTTTCTAAAGACCTAGGCGTTCATCACCAAAGATACATTCTCAAAACAACAATGACAACATTAAAAAAAAAAAACTGGTTAGCAAATGTAATATGGTTTGATTGCTGTAATACCAATAAAGTATAAAGTAAGCATAATCTTTGACATGTAATTTCTTTCAATGTAAAAACAATACTTTGTTGATGCACTTTTTGCATTCCTTTGCTTGAAAGATAATTTTGAACCTAAAGCTCAAAGAAAAGACATAATATGTAAGTGGCTACATACTTTTAAGCACAGGTTATAACCCCTTCTTAGACTGTTTACAAGTACAAAGTGAAACTCTTACATTATATAGAATTATTACACACAGAGTAAAATATTTCAAGCATTTATTGTTTGTATTTTATTTTGATGAGTATGGACTTCAGAAAACACAGTTGACCAGCGCCAGCAAATGACATGGCACCCTAAATCATTACTGATTGTAAAAACTTCACACTGAACTTCAAGCAGTGTGGATTCTGTACCTCTCCACTCTTGTTACAGACTCTGAGACTTGAGTTTCCCAATAAAATACAGATTTTACTTTCATCGGAAAAGAGGACTTTTCACCACTGAGTCCTTTTCTCCTCAGCCCAGGTAAATGCTTGTAGCCCATGTGTAGGATTCATTTCTGTTCCTACCACACCTTTTTCTTCCACTCAACTTTTCATAAGTATGCTTAGATACATCACTCTCTGAACAACCAGCTTCTTGAGCAATGGCCTTTCAGGCTTACTCTCCTAACATAGGCTTTCAGTGACTGCCTTCTGAACATCTGTCCAGTCAGCATTCTTCTCCATGGTTGTGTAGCCTTCTGGCCCAGACTGAGCGACCATTCAGATCCTCAGGAAAATGCAGGTGTTTGGAATTCATTGGCTAAGGATGTGTTTAATATTTTACTTTTTAGGAAAGAGTCTTAATTCTGAGACATTCAATTTGGGGGTTTCATTATTTGTAAGCCATTATCATCAACATTCCAAGAAATAACGGCTTGAAATAGTTCACTCTGTGCGGAATGAATCAATAGAAAACATGAATTTCACTTTCTGAAGTGATTGAGAAAACGTTGAACTTTTTCATGATATTCTAATTTTCTGAGATGTACTTGTATGCGTGTGCTCATTGTGATGGTAAAAAATAACATCCCTGAGCTTTCTGCAAACCTTTCAGAATTTCCAGACAGTTGTTCAAGATTGGATTCGTTAGACCAACAGGTTCTCACTGAAGATTGTTCAGAATGTTTTCTTCTGAAGGAAATGTTTCTGTCTTTCTTCAGTCCAGGCACGTCGGGACTAAAAGGGACTGTTGTCAGTTGTAAAACACAATCAAAACTGACCAGAAATCCATGCAGCTCCTTTAATGTTGCTGTGTTTTGGCAGCCTGATATTTTAACAGGAGTGTGTAGACTTTTTATATCCACTGCATGTATTGCGCTGTAAAATTAGCAAAAATGTTATCTTAAGGCACTTTACAATGTAAACGGGTCAAGTTGATATCTAGCTGAATAAATTCCCATTCGTTCCATATTTTCTACAAATTAATGCCTTTCATTCTAAAACAATCAAATCCAACCATCACATAATGGTTGAATTGGTATTTCTTCTTATTTTTTTATTTTTTTATTATGTTTGTTATTTCCTATTTACTGCCGGGACATTTCGTGTGTGTCATGGATCAAAAAGGGGTGTGTTTCTTCCAAAAAGGAAGAAAGTGAATGAATGTTGCTTTCTGTCCATTGGCTGAGAAATGTTTCTATGGGAACGCTCACGTGTAATGAGCCCGTGAAGGGAGGGGCGCAGACAAACGTTTTCTTCATATGTTTCCAACTGTCAGGATCCACTGAAAAAGACCTCGCAGGTAATTTTATGTTTGTTTTATCTTCTCTCGTTGAAACCATTGATGCTTTTTACTCAATCGTGTATCTCTCCAGGCATTATTTCTTTTAGTTTATTGTCAGGTATTGTTCGTCGCCGCGGGATGGATCTCTGTGTGTTGAATAACACTTTTACTACGCTACTACTATGTTACCGAGACAGACGGGTATTCTTGCTTTACTATAGATATTTTCCGTGAATTGTTTTCGTTTCGATTTTATGGAATCTCGGTTCCTGCTCCATATATGATGTCAGCTGGAGATGGGTCTGTAAATATCTGTCTCCTGGTGAAAACAATCCGATTTATTATCTTCGAAGTACGCGCTTGTTTGAATCTAAAGGGAGGTGTTGAAGTTAAGCAAGTCTTCTTGTGGCAGTTGCTCGCCGTCGGTCAGTATAAACATAGAAGCAAACAGCTTCTATGTTTATATGTAGGGCATTTTTAAAATTACAATCCTGGTCAATACGTTTTAGAACGAAGTGATGAGTCGCACTGAAGGACAGGGCGAGTTATAGAAGTGCTTTTTGAATATTAACAACCCTAGTTTAGCCGTCTGTATGGCACAGCTTAAATACATCGTCTATTCATTTCCTAGCATTACTAAAAACAACGACGCTCAAAACTATCCGCACTGGCAGCACGCGAGTTCCCTCCCACCCCTTCATGGCCGCGCGCCAAGCTCGTCCTACCTTATTTTGTGCTCGAGCCTGTAAAACTAGTTGGGCGTCATGGCTTTAATATTTACGCGTAAATATTACTAAGTTGTAGCCTAGTTACACCACTTAATTCATGTTGATGTAGCGACGTTATTCTGACTGTCTTTTGCACTTTCATTCCTTTGCTCAGTTCATTTATAGATTCTCATTAAAGCTGTTTTCCTCCTCATTCAGAGACGTTACAACCACACACGTTTTTATTATATTAGGGGTTTATGTGGTTGGCAAACCAAAAATGAAAGGATAACTATACAATGTTTTCAAAACATTTCACAAATTAAATTATGAAAAGTTTGGCTAGGCTTAGTATTAAGCTATCTTCTGATACCAGAAATAAAATCCAGTCCAACAAATAAATTTAAAAGCCACCCTAGTTGACTCCCCCTGTGTGAAGGTGCCACATTGTTCTATGAACGCCTGAGGTTTCTTAGAGAGCAATAGTGGATGAACAGCATCATGAAGACTTGACACTGGAATACAAAGTGTTAGGAATAACCTTTATTAATATGACTCATAGCTGTTTTTCCCATTTATACTATAGTGAAATAAAATATAAGTTCTAATGTTTCCCTTTTGTTACATTAGGATAAGAAGCTCATAGACATACAGTACAAGAATAAATGGACCAAGGTTTGTCATAAATGACCTGAAGCTGGGGCACTGGGGTTGATAGTGGAGCAGCTGGTATAACTGGTTTGATTAGAAAGCCACAGCACACTTAGATTAAGGATGGACACCCGCTACTACACAATCTAACAGATAGACACCACAATGGTGACACATAGTCTACTGATAATCACTGAGGGAGAGAACATCCATTGCATTGGAGAACCAGATATAAAAACTACATGTGACCTTCTATCGAGGCTCTTCGTCATCCTCTAACAGACGGCGATGGTCCGAGACGGGAGCCTCAGCGCTGATCTCTGTCATCATTCCTCTGCCTTAATTTAGATTAAAAGAGCTAAACGTTAGAAACTGGTTGAGAGTCTTTAATTTAAGAGTCTTTAAAAAGAGTGTAACCGTTATCAGGGTTCCAAAGGACCAGTAGGGCTCCAAGGCATCTGACCGCCAACAGGGGGCGGTAGAGCGAATAAAAGTATATAACAAATGTGAAAAAGACAGGGCTAACTAAAATATCACTTAAGGAGTGCAGTAATCAAAAAAACAGCCAAGCCTTTATGGAAGATTGTTCTCTGTCGTCACGTGTGTCCTATGTTGAGGCTCCCAGGTGCACACTATAGGGTAATGCAGGCACTACATTATCTGATTGTGCCAAGACGTTTTTAGAGTAGTTGTCCTAGCCCAGAAGTGTAGGATATCCTTTCATGCAGCAAAGTCAACAAATTAAAGTGTCCTAGATTTTGTAGTCCATGATATGAACATCAGGGAAGCCTAATAGAAGTCACACTGGGTTCAAGTCCAGATGAACAGAAGGATGTCAGACAGTTTCTCCACAATACTAGACCACAGGTCTGTTAAGGAACATTAATGAACAAATAGAATCATGGAGAAAAAGGAGCATTGCTCCCAATCTTTGGGAAACTAATGGGACACTGCTCAGTCCACTTCAAACATACCAAGACATGGCTGTCCACCTAAACCAGGGGTACCCAAAAGTGTGGCCCAGGGGCCATTTGTAGCTCCTGGAATACCTTCTTGGAGACTCCAACCACACTGGATGCACTGAATTGTATAAACATGACCCTCAAGCAAATGCAGGGACACTTTTTGGAATTTCTTTAGGATGACGTTTTTACTTCTTAAATGTAAATTGTTAGGTAAAACACAAAATATTTTCTTAGCCATGTTTTTTATTTTATTTTAATGTCATAGTAAGTAGGGAGAGAGACGTCCAGTATGGGAAGACACACTTGGGCACACCTGTTCATTAAAATCTATAAGACTAAATATGGCAGGACCATTTTTTTGGGGGGGCACTAGTGACCTTTGTTTCTGTTGTTTTTTCAAAAGTAGGCAGACAGGAAGTGGGGTGGAGAGAGGGGGCAGACATGCTGCACAGGCCTACACCACACGCTGCTCACAGCAAGGATTTTTGAAAACGTTCTAGATTTTGTTGCTGGAGATACGCAAAAAATGTTTTCTAGACCAACATTATAGAAAACGTTCGAATCGTCGAATTATTGTTGTTCTTTTCTTATTTGTTCTTTTCTACTTTGCTTCATTAAAATCCATGTTTATTTTATTGTTGAGCAGGTAAAAAAAATTAATAATAAAATTGCTTTGCGTTTTTAATTGAAAAAACAAAAACTATGGCCCTTGAATACTTTCAGCTTGGCGATTTTGGCACATGGTACAAAAGGTTTGGATACCAATAACCTAACTAACAGGCTGGGTAATTTATCAGAGAAGCAACCATGAGGGCTATGGCAACTCTTGAGGAACTACAAAGATCCACGGCTCAGGTGGGAGAATCGGTCACATCCACTTGTGTGGGGTAGGAACTAATACTTCACATAACCCTGGACACACCGTCCCAGTGGTGACAGCATCATGCTGTGGGGATGCTTTTATTAAGCAGGAACAGGAAGGCTGAATCAGGCTGAAAGCATCTTCAGAGATAAGTTACAGAACTGCAATGTTTAGCCTTACTTTCAAATGTCTTGCCTTTACCAGGTTTAAAAAGTCAGTCAGTCATTTTCTATACTGCTTCTTCCATAGTGGGTCGCAGGGAAGCTGGTGCCTATCTCCAGCAGTCTATGGGCAGGAGGCCCATACACCCTGGACAGGTCGCCAGCTCATGGCAGGGCAACACACAAACAACCATGCACACACTCATTCACACAACTAAGGACAATTTAGAGAGACCCATTAACCTAACAGGCATGTCTTTGGACTGTGGGAAGATGCCAGAGTACCCAGAGAGAACCCACGCATGCACAGGGAGAACATGCAAACTCCATGCAGAAAGACCCCTGGCTGGGAGTCAAACCCAGGACCTTCTTGCTGCAAGGCAACAGTGCTACCAACTGCGCCACTGCATCCCAGGGTTTAAAAAGTGATCAAAATAAAGAGATATATAAGATTGTTGTGGTTTTGCCCTTTTAACCTAAATCATGGTTGGTTAATTTAAGAGCGAGTTAATGTTTAAGTTAGGAAAATAGTTCTGTGGTCAAATCTTCCTGATAACATCTGCATTTCTGTGTCAGTAGCCAAAGCCTGAGCACTTTGGACAGTGAACCTGGGCACACTTTGCCTCCTACACTCACATACCCACAGTTCAGTGACTGTGATGCGTGGGAGCTGGGTGGCAGCCAGTCACATGGCTGAATACAGCTCTTCTTGCCTGGCCTCACAGTTTAGGTGAGAAATGCAGGCACTATAATGTGCTCTGCAGGACACTGTGGAAACATAATTATAAATAATTGTAGGATGTCGTGAGAGGAGTTTTGTGTTGACATTCTTATAATACGATGTTTTAAACACATGGTTCAATACTAATACAGTCATAGTTGCTCAGCTACTTACTAGACACATGATAATTAACTGTCAGAATATTCAGCGATGAATAATTCTTAATAAACTGCGTATAATAAACCACAGGGATCTAGGAGCAGAACACACTCCTGTTGTTGGTACTGCGTGGATAAAAACAACATTCCTTCCACATACTGAATAACCCATGTTGTCACGTTGATTTGCACACTGAAATGCCTCCTGGCTTAGAAATAACTTTTAAAAAAGGTTCCTAACATAAAACTAGCACTTTGTCTATTTTGTATGTTAATCAGCCATTTACTAAAACAAAGCATAATGTTAATGCTTCACTGTTTTCTTGTATTTGGTAGCAATGGCGGAGGCTCATCAGGCAGTAGCATTCCAGTTCACAATCACACCAGAGGGTATTGATCTGCAGCTGTCCTATCAGGCCCTGAACCAGATCTACCTGTCCGGAGTCCGATCCTGGAAGAAGCGAGTCAGCCGCATGAAGGTGAGCATTAAAGGGCATTGTGTTTGCACGTCCTTATTAGGCCATATTGTTGTGAATTAAATTTCTCCTAAATGTCTTTTAGTTTGGCTCCACTGGATTTCTAGATGAACTATTTCTATGCTTGAAGTTGGGACAACATATAAAAAAGCAAAACATTGTTCTATATATTAGACAACAGACATGAGATGCATTCCAGTATTACGTTATATCAATGTTTTAAGTTATGGTATCATAACTAATATCTTAACTAACATTTTATCTCATACTGTTGCTATGGTTCAAGTTCATTTTAAAGAGAATTGAAAGAATGTGACCAAAGTTTCCTTTGGTTGCATGAAGTGTAGAGAAACAGCACTGGAAATTCCCACCGGTTGCTGCACACTATCTGTCAGCTGGCTGAGAAAAGGCTTCTCACTTTTCCCTTGCGTACAAATATGACAGTTGTTGGAAATGTTCCTAGGTGCAAAAAATTACAGCAGTTATGTTGTAAAAACTAAAGGAGCTCCACTCATACCACTTGTTAAAGGAATGCTACTTTAAATTTACTACTAGAAGGCTATACAAAATCAAAAAATAAAATGTTTGTTAACCAGCGAATCTAAGCTGATCAGAGTGTCAGTGTTACTTTATTAGGAGCAGAGTGGCAAAAATGGATAATATTCTCTGCAATGAGCACTTGTCCTTGAAAATATAACAGGTGTTTATTCGAAAATGTTTGCTTAATTTAATTCAAAAATACTTTATTAAGCACGTTTAATTTCCCTTTGGGATTAATACAGTATTTTGAATTGATTTTGATGGTCAGTGGTTTTTTTAGGACAGGTTTATACAAATACTGTCAGTCAGTCATTTTCTATACCGCTTCTTCCATAGTGGGTCGCATGGGGGGTCACCTATCTCCAGCAGGGGTACACCCTGGAGAGGTTGCCAATCCATCGCAGGGCAAAACACAAACAACCAAGCACGCACTCATTCAAGCACCTAAGGGCAATTTAGAGACCAATTAACATAGCAGGCATGTCTTTGGACTGTGGGGGGAAGCCAGAGTACCCAGAGAGAACCTGCACATGCACGGTGAGAACATGCAAACTCCATGCAGAAAGACCCCCGGCCGGGAGTTAAACTCAGGACCTTCTTGCTGCAAGGCAACACTGCCACCAACTGTGCCACTGTGCATCCCACAAATACTGTCAACAACAATCGAGGTGTAACGATTCATGTGTTAGTCATGAAAGTTCTTCTGTACGCATGTATATTGAATCAATAGAGTTGTTTTAAACCTGAACACAGGCGCAAAATACTGGGTTTTGCCACAGAACTTTACTGAAACAAAGCAGTAATATTAGGACTCCCATCTATCACCAAAGTCTGCTATATGGGAACAGCATGGTTCCTCGTTCAGCTGCAGCAACGATGGAGAAAGAAATGTTGACCGAAGCAGCACTTCTAGTCAACGCTGTTCAAACATGAAGTACATAGCTCGCGATACACTGAACTGGTATGGTGGAAAATCAACTAAACAGCAAAAGCGTCTGTCTATGTTATTCAGCGAATGCTACATGCCGTGGAAGTGTTCAGCAGCAGACCACACAGCGGCATTATGTTGATCGTTCTACAGTGTAAAAGTCCCACTGGATTGTCCTTATACAGAAAAACCAACATTGGTTAGTTTGAAGGGGTTTCATTGTTCTATAAGAATTTTATTAACTAACTGAATCAAAGTAAATCTCTAGTCAGTTCTATGCTGGACACTTTTTACACTCTAGAACATATTGATGAAATCAAATTATTCTGTTTTGTTACATTGAATAAAATATGCCAAAAAGTTACACACAAACATCAATGTAGCTTTACAATTTCCTCTAATATATTTTTTCCTTTCTACAATTCAAGACGTTAATGAAGTTCATTTCCCCAATTTTTCTCCTTTACTACTGATATCCATTCTTTGTTTTATTCACTGTTATTTTCCTTGCTACAGAATTTTTAGCAGCGGCCAACAAGACATGAATCAAATACAGGTCACTGGAAGCAGTGGTTTAGTCTTTTTGTTCCAGACAAACATCATATATCAACCTAAAACACACCACATTGTTAACTGTTCTACAATTTAATATAATCAGAATAGCTGAATCAGTGGACACTCCAAGAAGCGGTGGAAGCCTCACTCTGTCCAACAATAAATAGAAGGTAATTCTCTTCTGCTTTTGTTTTATCTTCGAGGTAATAACAAATGTAAATTCACTCCAATGACATGATTGTATGATTATAGACATAAATTAATAAGAGCTTTTTGTAGTTTTAATTTACTCTTAGATTTAAAAACATCAATCAGATAGGTATTTTGGCCTGTATTGTGTCCTCTTGATAAGATTCATGCTACTGCTATAGTGTAACTCCATTAATACTCTAAATTTTGTCTGATTTATTCATATAGCGCCCAGTCACCGTCTTCTTAAGGCATTTACAAAACAAAAAGATCTGTTTTATTTTATAGAAACTCAAAGTCAGTTACATTACAGTTGATCTTAGTTATTAAAAAAGCAGTCAAGCTCAGTTTATTTGGCCATATTCTATGACATTTATATTTTCTATTAAGTTGTGTTATCTTATTACTTCATAGAATTGTTTTAGAGGGAATCACATTACCACGTTTTAGGAAGCTCAAGGGGAAAAAAACTACCTAATTGAAATATTACATTTAAAATACTGTGAAAGAATAACTCTGCACAAGTTTTTTTTTTACAATCCCACATGCAAATTACATTACTTTATACTCCAACAGGTAAATTAAGACTTGAACACATGCATACAAAAACAGCCCTTGCCTCTCAACTAAATATACATCACACTGACGGTCTTTTCACTGAATGTGTATTTGAGCCACACAGCAGCAAAGTTTTAAAAACACAGATTATTTTATAGTCAAAAACAGCCTGACAAACCTTTAAGTGACGTATCATCCAACAACTATTTATATTATCAGAACCCATTCTTTTCTCAAAGCAAGGTCCAACATAACTTTCCCAGTTTATGACAGATTTTGAAAATACTAGGTGTTCACACTAACCGGCTGGTTTTTATTTTATCAGTGAAAGACTAAAGATCACACTTTTACCAGCTGCTCCTGCTGAGGGATCACAGCCTGCAGGATTTATCAGACCAACTAAAGACAACTGCACACATCAAACACTTGAGAGGGAGGCATTTTGAAGAAATAAACGTAGCAGTTGGTGGCGATAACAGAAGATGTTCTTAGGCTATATTTCTGTACCATTCCCCCATAAACTCAGTGGGATGCAATTAAAAATACAATATACTAAGTTTAACCCACAAGTGAATATGATTTGGATAGTGTTGGCTGTATTCTTTATGTCATGTTGAGAGTTTGGGTTCACAGTTTACAGTACCTGACTGGTTCCAGATCTGCCTCAAAACTGTGACTGAGGTCAGGTTGGTTCCCCTCACACACGTGCAGACTCCAGTCTTCACCCCATGTCTCTCTTCCTGCCGACTGACTACAACTAGTGTCGACTGATGCAGACTTTCCCTGACAGGGAATCGAAGCTAAAGTCTGGCAGGAAATTGTGTAATGTGACCTCACCTTTAGCCAGAGTAGCTATCCTCATGCTTAGGTGTTAGACATGGCTGCAGTTATTTGTAGCTTCCACTGTTAAATAGCAACACATAAAAAAATCAACTGCTAACAAATACATAAATATTTTTGATATTAAGGCTCAATCTTTCTAAAATCTCATTTACCTGCAGTTTTAATAAGTATTTTCCTAATATACTTTGCTGCATCATGCTGAACTAGATCAAAGTGTACCATATTTTTGTTTTCTTTTTACGAAGGTCCTAGAGCATGACTTGCTGTTATAAAAAGAACAACTTTATAATGTTCATTTTAGGAATATTTCACTCGAAATTAAATTGGAAACACGGGTTTATGATGGTATTGAACTCCATAGAGTTTAGAGAAAACAAGCCCTCTAACAAGACATGATGAAAGAAACAGTTTAGTAAAACAGTTGTAACTTATTGTGAGACTGAACTTTAGTAAAGATTTATACCTTTACCTGAATAAGTACAAATGCTCTTGTTCCTAAGATGTAATCACGACTTGTTACTGCCTGCATGGGTGTGTCAAATGTTACGCTGGTGTTCAGGAATGTGGTTTGTGACCAGCAAGAAAAGCAATACAGAAGACTCCAATACATTTACAATTATAAATATGTAGAAGTCATAAAATACAGCAGTTAGGTACTTTACCTGTTATGCAATAGAATACTGTGTGGTTAGTTGTAAAGCCGTATTATAATGTTAAACAGCTTTGCATGCAGGGTAGTCTGACATTCATTCGAAGTACACTGAGACATGAACACCTCTTCAACCACCTAACAAACCCCGCCTCAGGACATGGTGTCGCCCAGAGAGTGTTGTGTTTGTGGTTGGTTTTCTTCTTGCCTACTACAGTAATAATTGCAAAATTATGTACTTTCATCTGTCCACATTTTTCACATCACATCCACAAACTTCGAGGAATTAAACTGGGGTTTTATGGGATCGACCCGAACAAAGTAGCACACAGCAGTGAAATGACAGGAAAATGACATATGGTTTTCTCAAATACGGAATACTTTGTAGAAACCATCTTTCAGAATCAGAATTACCTTTATTTCCAAATTTGTACAGACAAACAAGGAATTTGACTCCGCTACACTTCACTCTCAGTGAGAATTTGAATTTTTTGTGTATATACCAATGGAAATAAAGAACATCTTTTTAAATGTACAGTGGCTTGTAAAAGTATTCATATCCCTGGAACGTGTCCTCATATTGTCACATTACAACCACAACCACAAACATGAATATATTTTATAAAAGCACCATATTCGACAGTGGGGATGGTGTGTCCAGAGTGATGTGCAGTGTTAGTTCTCCGCCACACATAACGTTTTGCCTTTTGGCTAAAAAGTTCGATTTTGGTCTCATCTGACCAAAGCACCTTCTTCCACATGTTTGCTGTGTCTCCATCATGGCTTCTGGCAAACTGCAAATGGGACGTCTTATGGTTTTCTTTTAACAATGACTTTCTACTTGCCACTCTTCCATAAAGACCACATTTGTGCAGTGCACGACTTATAGTTGTCCTGTGGAAGAGATTCCCCCACCTGAGCTGTGGATCTCTGCAGTTCGTCCAGAGTCACCATGGGTCTCTTGGCTGCATCTCTGATCAGTACTCTCCTTGTTCGTGCTGTAAGATTAGGTGGACGGCCTTATGTTGGTAGCTTTACAGTTGTGCCATACTCTTCCCATTTCTGGATGATGGATTGAACCGTGCTCAGTGAGATGTTCAAAGCTTGGGAAATCTTTTTATGGCCTAAGCCTGCTTTAAACTTCTCCACAACTGTAACGCTAACCTGTCTGGTGTGTTCCTTGGACTTCATGATGCTGTTTGTTCCCCAATATTCTCTTAACCAACCTCTGAGGCCGTCACAGAGCAGCTGTATGGACCTATTTATTCATTAGCAATCATCAGGTAACTTCTGAAGGCAGTTGGTTGCACTCAGAGTAAAGGGGGCTGAATACCTTTGCACACCACACTTTTCAGTTTTTTATTTGTAAAAAATCATGTAAAATTTTCTTTCAACTTCTCAACTGTATGCCACTTTGTGTTGGTCTTTCACATAAAATTCCAATAAAAATATATTTATCTTTGTGGTTGTGATGTGACAATATGTGGAAAGGTTCAAGGGGTATGAATACTTTTACAAGACATTGTTCATATATACACAATTGACTTTACAATAGAATATACCGTGAGATTAGTCCAAGTATAGAGAGGGTCCTGCATTGAGAGAAGGTCAGCCCTGATTATTCTCTCTGCAGACCTGATTGTTGCAGTCTGGACCTGTCCTGTTTTGTGGATTAACCAAACCACACTGAGATGGATGAAGACAGGACAGACTGAAATATCTCTAGAAATCCACCATCATCTCCACAGTCTTGAGTGGATTCCAGGTGGTTCTGACCATACCAGTGTACGAGCCGATCCACCTCGTGTCTCTATGCAGACTGATCACTGCCCTGGATCAGTCCAATAACCGACGGGTCCGCTGAGGTGCAGTCATCTGTGTAGAGGGAGAAGAAGAGGGGGGAGAGGACACAACCCCGGGGGACGCCGGTGCTGATAGTTCTTCTGTGGGAAAAGATGCTTGCCAGCCTCACCTGCTGGTGCCGGTCCTTCAGGAAGCTGGTGATCCACTGACAGGTGGAAGCTGGGACTTTGAGCTGGATGAGCTTCTGATGGAGAATGTCTGGGTGTGTGGTGAAGTCCACAAACAGGATCCTGGCGTACATCCCTGGGTGGTTGAGTTGCTGCAGGATGGAGTGTAGTCCCAAGTTGACTGCATCATCTGCCGACCTGTTTGCCCAGTAGGCAAACTGCAGAGGGTCCAGCAGGGGACCTGTGATGTTCTACAGGTGCTTCAACACCAGTAGTTCATAGCATTTCATGACCACAGACGTCAGGGCGACAGGCCTGTAGTCATTTAACCCTGTGATGTTTGGTTTCTTGGGTACTGGGATGATGATGTAGTTGCAAAATAGTTCAGACAGATTTGAAGTAGAGATGCTGTGAAAACCAATTCTGCAGTTTTCTTTGGAAATAATCCTAGCTGAGAAGCCAGGTGAGAACTATAAAAATAACTGATCTAATTCATCAAATGTTAAGGAAAGATGCCTCATTTTTTTCTTTTTCCCCTTTATTATTGCAACTATCGGGTCAACTGGAGAAAATATTTTTGAACCACAGTTTTGATGATGATGATAATTTTATGAAAATACTTTAAAGAAACCATACATCTACTATAAGTTAAAAAACAAAATATGAAAACAGCATACAGATAGATTAAAGACAGCACCAAAAATAATAAAAACGTGGGTTGACACAACACAGTTATCATCATTGCATTAGTCCAAATCGGTGGGGGGGTCGGTGAGGGAGCAGGGGAGGCTACTGTTATGGTTTGTGAGATATAGGACCCCAGAATGCAGACGAGCAGGCAGCGTGATGTAAGTGAAAAAAGGTTTAATAACAAAAACTCACTCTCAACAGGAGGCAGGAACAAAACAACAAACGGACAGGTGAGACACGCATGGCATGAGCAAAAAACAAGAGATGATATGAGAAATGTTTCCGCACCGAATGACAGAAAAGGTGTGTATTTATGGAGTGAAAATCAGGTGGAGCAAGAAGACAGATTAACTTGGACAGGTGAACCGAATAAACTTAATTGACAGACAGAACAAAACGTGGCTGCGGCAAAAACAGAGACTAATATACAAACAAAACCAAACTTGACAAAACATGAACAAGACTAAAACATGACCAGAAAAATAATAAACAGAAGCATGATTCAAAACTTGAGCAGTGAAAAACATATAAAACATATATAAGTAAATATTTATGTGGATTTAGTGCAGTCTTGTTAGCATTCCAAAAGGAAAGAAACAGAGTTCTACATCCTGCAATTGTTTTCTTCTTCTGTCGTTACAGAACAGAGTGATAAAGGGAGTCTATCCTGCTAGCCTTTCCTCATGGCTCTTTGTTGCCATAGGGATCCTGGCTACCATGTATATGCAGTCAGATCCCAGCATGGGGCTCATCGCAAAGATACAGCAGCATCTTCCATTAAGGTAAATGGATCCTTGATGTGTTGGTTTTACAAACTTCGTACTGCCATCACACAAAGGAAGCAGTATTTAGTGTTTATGTAGAAATATATACTGTAAAGGAGACACATTGGATTTCCTATATACAAACAAATGCAGTCTTCATCAATCAGTCAATCAAAACTTTATTTTTAAATGCTTTAACATATACAGCAAGCAAAGTGCTGCACAGGTAAATAGGAAATACATGAGAAATATTTGCGAAAATATAATTGCTCCTTGTGAAGGGACAGAAGTGGAACTTATTGGACGTTTTGCATCATGTTACACCTGCTAACAATGCATTTCAGAAAAAGACAAAAAACATCACACCAACATGGTGGTGGTCGTGTGATACTCTGAGGCTGCTTTGCCTCTTTATCATCTTTCAAACTTGCTGTAAACTAAAGACGAAGTCTGCTGCTGAAGGGTGATTTCTAGCCATCAGTTTGTGAGCTGAAATGCTTGTGAGTTATTCCTCCACAGTGATGTAAAAAACTGATTGGCAGTTATTGCAGATCTTTCATGACAGTTGCAGCCAAGTGTTGTACCCTAGTTAGTAGGGTTAAAGGTGAATCAGGTATTTACATACATTGTTCTAAAACAAACAAATCAAAAGTAATTTTGTAAGGGGGCAATTACTTTTCTACTTTTTTTGCAACAGATTCAACTCAGGTGCAAAAGATGCCCAAATCATTTAGAGTGAAAGCTGCTCAGACTGGATAGTAAGGCAGACTCTGAAAGCCCATATCATCTCAATTATGGCAATTATGGCAAGCAGCTTGGCTTACAACTGTTTTTTTATGCTGTTATTAAATATACTCTTTTATCACCCAACCTTATCTTGAACCCATATTTGGACAGCAG
This sequence comes from Girardinichthys multiradiatus, assembly GCF_021462225.1. Classification (NCBI taxonomy): domain Eukaryota; kingdom Metazoa; phylum Chordata; class Actinopteri; order Cyprinodontiformes; family Goodeidae; genus Girardinichthys; species Girardinichthys multiradiatus. Next base: position 16,667,322 of record NC_061817.1, on the reverse strand, counting down.
ACACAGACAGATTTACTTCATCTCTGAACAGTCAAAACAAGCTGCTAGATGCTCCACTCGAAGATAGATTGGATGTCTGGATTTACACCAATAACATGCATACAGCTTCAGAATATTTATGAGAGGTCTCAGCATTATGAGTTGAAGAAACATTCCTTCTTTCTGCATGCCAAAAACATGCATGTAGATTTTTCAACATGTTTTTCAAGATAATGAGAGTTGACTATGTATTTTAACCAGCAAGGTGCTATTGTTCCTTGCTGGTCTTATTCCATCACAGATCAATTCTAACAGATGTGATATGTTTTAATTAAATTTTATTTGGTTTGTCTGAAGGTGTTTAAGAATATGCTTTGAGTTTCCTTTGTAATCGTTGTTTTCTATCTTTCTGTTTAGTCTCCATGTTTTACTCAGCATTCAGGGTCAAACCATGTTGTCAGCCCTGGTCTTCAGCACTCTGCTGTGGCTCTCCCTCATCCTCGCCCTCCGCTTCTGCCTAAAGCTGCTGCTCTCCTATCACCACTGGATGTTCGAGCAGCATGGGAGAGTTTCCAACACCACCAAAGTCTGGGTGGTGAGAAATGTTGCTTCTTAGTGTCACACCTGTGGCCACTCTTATAAGGATTCTCTGCTCATTTTCTCTGTGCTCATCAGCGATTCTAATTTATTAATAAATCAGTGACAGAGTGGATTTTTATTTAAAATCTCTTAATCTGTTAAGTTTTTTTAAAGTGACACATCCGTGATTCTCTGTTCCTCTCAGACTCTGATGAGGTTATTTTCAAGAAATAAGCCTTTGCTCTACAGCTACCAAACCTCCCTTCCTCACCTTCCTGTTCCTGCCATACAGGACACACTGAACAGGGTAATTCTTCTTCATTATGTATAAAACCTACTGTGCCTGTCAAAAGCTTTTGTACCCTCTTAAATGTTTCTAGTATCACATATTTGTGAACTGGAAAATAAACAGCTTTCAAAGTTTTTTCACATAGAGAAATCTGAAAGTGTGTGCCGTGCATTTATGTTCTTCCCAAACTGCATTTGCTGCAGTCGTAGCTGCAAGACTTTTGAGGTGTGTTTCTACTAGCCTTTCACATCCACAGACTGAAACGTCTCGCATTCTTCTTTGAAAACAGCTCAAGCTCGGTCAGATTAGATGGAGAGTGTTTATGAACAGAAACTTCCAAGTCATGCCACAAATATATAGTTGGATTTAGCTCTGGCTGTTTATTAAGGGTCACTGTCCTGCTGGAAGGTGAACCTCCACCCCAATCTCATGTTTTTTGTAGCCTCTCCCAGGTTTCATTCCAGGATTGCCTTGTGTTTTGCTCCATTTATCTTCCCATCCACACTGTGTCATTGGGTGACAGCATAATGATGTTGCCACCATGTTCCCCATTTAAATGGCACTTTTGCATGTTTGCTGTGTTTCTTACATACAAACATTATTTCTTATGGCTTTTTTCCAACAATGGTTTTCTTCTTGTCATTCTTCCATAAAAGACCACACAGCTTTCTGTTCTGTCACTTGAGATGTGGATCACTGCAGCTCCTCCAGAGTCTCTTTGCAGCTTCTCTGATTAATGCTCTCTCATCCGGGCCTACGAGTTTCACTGAACGACCGTTTTCTTTGTAGGTTTGTAGTTGTTATATACTCTTTCCATTGCCAAGTCTTCGTGATGCTGTTGGTCCACTACTGTTCTCTAACAAACCTCTGAGGCCTTTACTGTGCAGCGGGATCACGTTTACCAATCAGATGACTTATGAAGACAATTTGTTGCCTCTGATTTGGTTTCGGAGTATCAGAGCAAAGAGGAATGACTACTAATGCACGCCACACTTTTCATATTTTTATTTTTGAAACATTTTGAAGATGTATCATCTTCCTTCCACTTTTTGTTTGTCTACCACATAAAATCAAATAAAAATGTGAAAAAGTTGAGCCAACACACAGACACCACTGGATTACCCTGTCTTTGCTTTCCTACTCTGACTGGCTGTCCATCTCTCAGTATCTGGAGTCAGTGCACCCTCTGCTGTCGGATTCAGAATTTCAGCTGAAGACAAACTTGGCCAAAGGCTTTGAGTTGTCCCTGGGACACCGGCTCCAGCGCTACCTCAAACTTAAAGCTCTGTGGGCCACCAACTATGTAAGTGGATTCATTCACATATTAAACAAGAAAATGCCAACACTGTAGTGTGCTAAAAATTACTAGTCTTACTTCACATATTGGCCCCTTTTTACACGTTAAAGTGTGTGTGTGTGTGTGTGTGTGTGTGTGTGTGTGAGTGAGACATTTGTAGTACTGTTCCTGTTCTCACTGAATCATAGCCTTTTTTTTGCACTGATTCCAATTTAAACTTTTTTTTTTCATTCATATTTCAATTTGTATGTATAAAAATGGGTTGCACAGTGGCGCAGTTGGTAGCACTGTTGCCTTGCAGCAAGAAGGTCCTGGGCTCAATTCTCAACCTGGGGTCTTTCTGCATGGAGTTTGCATGTTCTCCCCGTGCATGCGTGGGTTCTCACCGGGTACTCCGGCTTCCTCCCACAGTCCAAAGACATAAATGTTAGGTTAATTGGTTTCTCTAAATTGTCCTTAGGTGTATGAATGAGTGTGTACATGGTTGTTTGTGTGTTGCCCTGCGATGGACTGGCGACCTGTCCAGGGCGTACCCTGCCTCTTGCCCATAGACTGCTGGAGTTAGGCACCAGCTCCCCTCGCGACCCACTATGGAATAAGCAGTAGAAAATGACTGACTGACTGTATAAAAATGTTCTGAATTGATCTGGTATAACTAATAAATAATAAATCACTATGTAGCATTGTATAGAACACACCTGAAGTACATTGGAAGTATTAGTTGGATAAGTTATCAGTAACTGATGTTACACATGAAGTAACTTGTCTTGTTTTATTCTGTGACATTTAGAATGAAAATGAGAAAAGCTAACAGATGTTTTGTTTGGGTTCCAGGTAAGCGACTGGTGGGAGGAATACGTCTACTTGAGAAGTCGAGGGCCGATAATGGTCAACAGCAATTACTATGGCATGGTAAGACGCTCATGCATCACCACCTGTGTGGGTATGTGTGTATAATATACATAAATGTGTTATATATATACCGTGCCTGTCTGTTCTCTCCAGGACTTTCTGTATGTGACGCCAACATCAGTGCAGGCAGCCCGAGCAGGAAACACCATCACTGCTCTCATGCTCTACCGACGCAAAATAAACCGAGAGGAGCTCACACCGGTGAGAACACACACTTTGCTGCAGGAAATGGGTTATTTTTGGATTTCATGTGAAGCTTTGGGAAGTCAGATTTAGATCCGATTTCTGCGTTTCCAACTAGGCGGCCACCGGTTGGGGGTGATAATGGGCTGGTGACCAGCCAATTTCTAGTTCACTTAAACCTTTTAAAATGTACAATTTTATTTGTAAACTCACTCTTTTTGAGGGCTTTAGAAAGTGTTGCTAAAGGAAAAGAAGCAAGGCAAACGTAGAGATTTATGAATAATAAAGCATGTTTGTGTGATTCTGTTTCAGAGTCGTGTTCCAGGTACTGTGATCCCTCTGTGTGCAGCTCAGTGTGAAAGGATGTTCAACACAATTCGAACACCAGGAGTTGAGACTGGTAACAAACACACAGACACACACAGATGCACAGATGAAACTATGCATGCTGAGCCTTCCCTTCTACCTTCATTGAAACCTTGCAGTGCTGATTTAAATGAGAAAACATAAAGAATATGCACATGGTCTAACTGAGACAACAGAAAAAAGCCATGAGTAATTTTCCTGTCCTTTACAGATGAGCTCAGGCACTGGCAGGACAGTGAGTTTGTGGCGATATACCATAAGGGACGATATTTCCGATTGTGGGTGTACCGGGCGGGTCGGCTGCTCTCTCCCAGAGAGATCGAATATCAGATCCAGAGAATCCTGGACGACCCTTCACCACCGTTTCCTGGAGAGGAAAAACTGGGAGCTCTAACTGCAGGAGAACGGTACCTTTTGAATGAAGAGATTACAAGACAACACCCTGTGTGCTTCTACACCCACAGAGACATACATAATAACAGCTTTTTTTACAGAAACGTGCACGGGACTTATGAATGCAAGATGTAATTAGTGATAAATGTGGCTTGATATAGAACATTTGTGTATCTGTTAACACCTGAATCTTAACACGTGCGGGTCTGAGTGTGAGCGTGCTTGTGTATACAAGGTTTTCCATAAAAATATGCAATAGCGAGTGTGAGGAACCACAGACCCGCCCCCTGGACCTGGGACAGATACAGAGGAGATCCGAGGCATAGACATCCAAAGGCACCCCAGAGCACAGGAACCCCAGGAGAACCACCGCCAGGACTATCGCTAGGGGAGAGTCCCAGGAGCCACAGTGCATAAGTCCCCGCGAGCTGCTGTGATGAGCCAACAGGCCATCACAGCAACCGTCTATGCCAGAGTAGATCAAGCCATGGACCCAGAGACAGGAGCGTCAGGCAGAGGCCCGACAGAGCACAGGGGTCCAGGGCCCAGCAAGCGGCCACTGGACGTAAGCCAGGACACACCAAAGCACCCAGCCTCGGATACCGAGAACCACGAGTACACCAGTGGGCAGAGACAGCAACCACCGACAGGGAGTGTGGCGGGGAGGAATCAGTTCAGGGGGCCTAAACTGATCCAGCAGAGGGATCCAGAAGACTTAACCTTGACCAGAGAAGGAAAGCAAAGACCTTTTCCTTGTTTTATTGACTTTGCATTTGGAAACTGCTCATCAGTTTGTGGAAAATGGAGTCTTTATGGAATTATGAGAAAATAAGCAGTGGTAGGCCCAAAGCTTATTGGTGAAAACATACAGTGTTTATTATGTTATATCATGTTAATTTTCATCTGGACTTTTTTCAGTTGTTTCAATGGTATTTACTCTTTTTGTGAGGGCTGTTGTCATTTGTACATCTATGATTGCACATTCTCAACCGTACAGTATGTATGAGAATGATGTGTGAACCGGGGATTTAAATCAGATCTAAATAATGATTCTGATTGTGTCTCCCTTCCAAGGATCCCCTGGGCTCAGATGCGCCAGCAGTTCTTTAGCTCTGGTGTTAATAAAAAGTCTCTTGATGCCATTGAGAAGGCGGCGTTCTTCATAACGCTTGACGATGAAGAGCAGGGAATGAAAGGAGATGACCCGGCAGGAAACCTGGATCGCTATGCTAAGTCTTTGCTCCATGGCAAATGTTACGACAGGTGAGGTTTAAGAGGAAAATAGCGATAGAGCCTTTATTTTTTAAACCTTTTTTTAGAAATAATAATCTTGATTTACATTTGTAAATACTTTTGTACAGTTATCCACGTATCTAACACAACATCCATAGTAATGCATGGAATAACATGGTTATACATACTATTTAGGTCAAGTTTACCGTTTTCCTAATTAACCGATTTTCATCATTGATAATGACAGATTTGTTTTCTTTACTCATTACAATAAATAGTTCAGTACATATTTAGTCTTAGAGAATTGTATAAGATCATTTCTTTAATTTCTTCGTATTGCACTGACTGATCCCGTTGTGTAATCATTTTGTCTGTATGAACTGCTTCAGTATGGGTAAAGGCTCATGGTCCTAGAGTTATTTACAGGATTCCTGTGAAGACGGAAATAGTCACAGATAGTATAGCGACCATCAGGTTCCACCTCTTTAGTCGCTCTGGGTTTGGAAGGTCCAGGTTATAACACGCTTACAAAACAATGTCCAGACTGGGAAATAAGTTGGGATGCTCCTATTTATTGAACCACTTTTGAATGAACGATAATCCAATGTCCATAGCAGGTAAGATGGATAGCAGATTGTGGTAAGTGTGGGGTATAGTAGAGCCTAACCAGCATGCACAAGACAGCATGCTGGTTCCCTGACCCAAACCTTCTGCCTTCTCACGTCTGCATCTATATAAATTTCCCCTCCACATTAACACCAGTGGTCGAGCAGAATATAGGTCACCATGTCAACCTGCATGCAAACAAACACCACCCAAACCAAATAAAATAGCTCATACTATACCCAAACCCCAAGAACTACAAATGGCTCCTACAGATAGTGTTACATTTAATTTCCCTCAATTTTATATGTTAAGTTCAGAATATGTCCAGGTTGTTTAGACCAGATCTTAAATTATGCTTGCCCTTAATTTTCTTCAGCTGAATAAAAACGAAACTGAAGTAATTATTTTTGTACCAAGGGAGGAGTGACCAAGAGTCAGCACACAGCTTCAGTTACTACAGCTAGAAACCACAGATCAGATTTATTGTTGTATCAACCTACCAGACCGTTCAGGTCTTCTGGTCCAACTTTACTCTGCATCCCTAGAATCAGAACCAAATATTTACATTTGCCTTTGACTGTTAAACATCATTCATTTTAATCTCTAGTCAGCTTTTCTTAACTTTCCTTTATTACCCCACTGAAATATTTTGTGCGTTTTCCTGTCCCGTTTTCATCATGTTGAGCACTTTGAATTGTCTTGTTGCTGGAATTCACTATACTAATAAACCTGCCTTGCATCATATCGTACATATGTACATGATAGGTCCATGATGCTGGGCTGCAAGCAGTCCTGTCAGTCGGATGTTAATGGACATTCAACCTTCCCAGTAAGGATTTTGCTCCTGAAACTGGTTAACTGTAGTTTGTTTAGGGCAGTCATGTCAAAGCTAGCTCGCTGGATATGATTGTATTTAGCCCGGAAGATAAAATTGTATCTGTTATTCCTGGTCTGCTTGTTGCACAACACAAACCACTAAAACTACGAACACAACATCCCCTGGAATAGACAATGTGCGCCTTGCTTACACTGCAGCAGTCCAAGCCTAGCTCTCCACCAGAGGTTGCGCTAGACTTTTTCATTGTCTGTCATTTTGACTGTCAGGGTCAAAAAAATCCTATTGTACTCTATTTTTATCCATCACTTTATTTTTAAAATTATTATAATTAAACATTCAATATCATTTTTTTTTTCATTTATTTTAATTTCTACACGTTCGTGTGTCTTCAAACTAATCCATTTCACATATTTTCTTTTTACATGTCGCGGGACATCTTTCCGTCCTCCCTCCTCAGCCAGAAGAACTCCTTCTCCCACTGAACCTTGTAGTCCAGCCTAACCTCCTTGCTCGTTCCATAGATGCCGGGGGCTGATTATTCGTTCTTCATCTTCCTCTGCATCAGTCCCTCTTTATTACTCTTGTATCAATGCCATTGTCGTTATTTGGCTTTTTGAGGAAATTTCGTCTGTCAAACTGACAGATGGCCTTCAGATTTCTCCGTCACATATAAAAAAAAAAATAAATGATCGAAAACAGAATATTCAGTTACCACAACCCCTGCTCTCCATGCTCCTCTGTTATGCACATTAAATCAATTCCATTTAACTTGAAATGTAAGTGATGTATTGAGAAGAGCTGAACCAAAAATGGATTCTGTAAATAGGTTGCAGTATTCGCCACTGTTTTTTTAGCTACTCAGAATACCTGTGGGCCAGTTCACATGCTGATTTTTCCCATGTCGAAATTGAAAAAAAACTTGCAGTTTGACCTTCTAAGAAATCTGTATATTTCACAGTTGTGCAGAGAATGAATCCATGGCCTATAAATCCATTATATGCATTATAGTGAATTCTCTAATGATTTTTCTGGTTGGCTATTTTGCAGTTACAATCATCCAAACTGATCTGTAACTGTAACATTTTGGCCTGTTACTGTTTTGTTTCTGCTGTTAGGTGGTTTGATAAATCTTTCTCCATTGTGATCTACAAAAATGGGAAGAACGGCCTGAATGCAGAGCACTCCTGGGCTGATGCACCGACAGTGGCTCATCTTTGGGAGGTATGCATGTTGTGGAAAGCTTGGGAAGTTTTCATTTACAGGACTGTCTTAAGATGATTGCAAAGTCCACAGGGGGGAGCAGTTGTTTAAAAAAAAAAACTGGGATAGAAGCTACATTTGTAGCATTGTCTTTTGTCTCACACCAGAAACAGACATAATTGCCCTGAAAGGTAACATTTACAAATTATTTGCAACTAAATCTTTCTACTCAAACTTTTGAAATAAAATCAAAAATAGGTCCGTTAGCTTTGGAAGCGAACTTTTCTGATTGTAAGGCATAAGCTGTTTTGTGCCTGTTTTTTCTTTAAAATGGCTTGATTTTGATTGGTGGACTTGACAGTTGCTTATTTTTGCACATACACACACCTTAGAACATTCTTGCACAGGACAGTACAAATCACATTCAAATATTTGAAGCACTTTTAATATCACATCGTCATGTCTTTTTCTGGCAGATTGTCAGTTATTTAGCACAGTTTGATGTTCAGAGTCAAAGTTGCTGTGTATCCTGACCAAAGCTACTTTGATCAGCCCGATGTGGTGTTGTTTTCAGTACACTCTCGCTACAGACGCCTTTCAGCTGGGTTACACTGAGGATGGACACTGTAAGGGAGAAGTGGAGCTCTCGCTGCCTCCGCCTCAAAGGCTTGTGTGGGAAATCTCTCCAGAGGTATCAGGACTCCTGCAAGATTTGTTTGTTTGCTGAATGTGTTTACAAACTCTTGCAAAACTGTTCACTACTCCTTGAATTTTTTTCTCAGGTTTTATGTTACAACCACAAGCACATCTTGGTGCTCTTAGAGCTGGGAGACATATTTATTTTCATTGGAACAAACTAGGCAACATGTTTAAGATCTGAATGCTTTCAGGTCTTTGTGGCATTTTATTTCCTGATATATCAGGCCTGTGGTAGGGAAAAAGAAACACCATTATTAGTAGATTCAGACTCATTACTGTTTACAGTGATAATTCCCTGACAGGTTTTTTGACACAATGGACTTGCTTCATGCTATCATGCTCTCAACATAAAAACTAACTTTCTGTTATTGTTTATCTGTTAGGTTCAGGCTCAAGTCTGCAGCTCTCTGGCTGTCGCCCAGGCTTTGGCAGATGATGTGGACTGCCATGTCTTTCCCTTTAGGGATTTTGGAAAAGGTTGCATCAAGAAGTGCAAGATCAGCCCCGATGCCTTCATACAGATAAGCTTACAGCTGGCCTACTACCGGGTAACTGCACTCAATTGCAATTAAATTTACCAATGTAGTATAACTTTAGCTAAAAATCTTTTATTTAGTACGTCCAGCACAAATACTCCTGGATAAATGCGGTTTGTAGTAAAACCAAGAAAAACATTGTTAATTATGATGTTTTTGCCTTCTTTTGCCTGCAAGTTGTTATGCCTACATATCGTATTTCAGACATTTTTAAACATCCCACCTCAAAACAAAATACCCCAACATTTTCCATGTGTCTGTCTCCAGGACCGAGGTGGTTTCTGCCTGACATACGAGGCATCAATGACTCGTCTGTTCAGGGAGGGTCGAACAGAAACCGTCAGATCCTGCTCCAAAGAAAGCTGTGATTTTGTCAAAGCTCTGGAAGGTGGAAAAGTAAGAAAGTATTTTTACTGGTTAGAGCTTTCTAATTAGGCACTTTCATCTCAGAAGTTATTGACTAAAATTGTATCTCTGCTATGGAAGATTGACAAATCTTTTGCCAAAATAAGATGAATAATAAAAATGAATATTAGCCTTTGTATTAGAGTATGAAATGTTTCAACAGACAGAGGAGGAGTGCAGGCGTCTTTTCCGACAGGCTTCAGAAAAGCATCAGAACCTTTATCGAATGGCCATGACTGGAGCTGGGATAGATAGACACCTTTTCTGCCTCTATGTGGTTTCCAAATACTTAGGAGTAGATTCCCCTTTTCTGCATGAGGTAACTTTTCCAAAAATTATTTCTTTAATGTTTTTAACCAGTTGTTGAGATTTTCGTTGCAAGTGCCAAACATGAATCATTAAAGTGGTGGTTGTCACATTCCTTTTTTTTGCAGAAGTACTTGCAAACCTTTTCATATTTTGTCACATTACAACCACAAGTTCAGTGGGTTTTAGTGGGCTTTTGTGTGAAAGACTAAGGCAAAGTAGTGCATCATTGAGAGATGGAAGGAAATGCATAGTTTTGCTTTTTGTTTTTCAGTAAAAATGCAGTGTCGCGTGCATTTATATTAATCCCCCTTTACTCTGACGCTCCTAAATAAAATCCAGTGCAACAAACTACATTAAAAGGATCCTATTCAAAGCAGTGACTTGGGCGCAGAATACAAATGCAGGTTACTTGATTTGTGGTAAAACCATGTATCATTTTCCTTACGATTTAAAATGACTTTCTGGGTTCCGGTCCCGCCTGCGAACAAGACAAGGCAGCCTAGAGACTGAGCTCCTCGATAAACGAAATAAAATATATCCTGCCGAGTAATATTTACCCTAAATATCAAAACATTAGCAGACCTAAACGGTGGGACAGTGATGGAAACACAGGAGAAGATAGCAATGCTAACTTGCGCAAAACTAACTTGCGCAAAACTGAGAGGTAATGAAAAGCCAAAGGTGAACATGGAGCGCATCCTACAAAAAATTCAAGACTTCTGAAAAGCTAACAGACATTTAATGGCATCAAGGAAGAACTGAACAAAACCAACCAGCGGATTGAAGAAGCCGAGATGCGCATCACTGAAGCTAAGATAGAGATAATGGAGCTAATCATGAGAGACATGCTAAAAACTCAAATGCAACACAAAGGAAAGATGATCGAACAACAAACAAGAGCAAGGCACCAGAATATAAGAATACATAATTTACCAGAGGTAAGGAAGGTAACTCAACGGTGACTTATGTGGAAAAGCTATTGAGAGAGAAGTTGGATATTCCAGACTCTACTGATCTTCACATAGAGAGGGCACACAGTACACTAATGTCAAAGCCTGCAGGCATGACCAAACCAAGATCGATAGTGGTCAAATTTATGCAATTTCAAACGAAGAAGGACATCTTGAGAAAAGCATGGGGTTAAAAGGGCGATTCACATGAAAAACCAAAGGATCTACTTTGATCATGACTGTCCGCTTCCTATCCTATCTGATCGGAAAGAATACAATGAAGCTAAAATGGTGGTACAGGAAGAAAAGATTCGATTCCAAACTCCATAACAAGCGAGGCGACGTGTCTTCTGCAGAGACGGAATGCGGCTTTATCACACGGCGAACGAGGCTACAAAGGACATGAGAGAAGGCGGCTTCGCGGTGATGGTGGTTTATCCCCTCCCGGACACAGTAGAATTACTGGCCGAGGGTTCCTGGCATCCTGCTGAAAAACAACATCCAGATGCGAACTCCAGGCTTTCAGAAGGCAATCTCCGCAATAGAAAATGGTGAAATAGTTCCTTACTTCCTCTCGATTACATTCGCATTAATGATGTTAAAAAATATTGGAGGACTAGTACAGTTGATTGTACATAAGCGTGTGCATTACAGGTTGTCATAGCCCGGCCTTAAATAAAGTTTAAAGAGGCTTTCCCTCTAAGCTGACCAATGTGATGGTCAAGTAAAGGATATGTTTCATATCTTTGCTATAGATCCCTTTCCTTTAAGTTCTGAGTTATGTTGCACTTCTTACTTACAGGTTCAATCATAAAGATTTGTAGCACACGGAAGAATGTAGAAAACGTCTTACATATAATATAGGTACAGAAAAATTACAGGTAATTTCCTTTAATGTTAATGGTATATTAAATCAAATATAAAGGACAAAAATACTAATAAAAATGAGAAGGAGAAAAAGCAGATATTGTATATTTACAGGAAACACATCTTAGTAACACAGAACATCAGAAACTGACCAGGCTAGGATTTACCCAAATATACACTGCTCAAAAAAATAAAGGGAACACTCAAATAACACATCCTAGATCTGAATGAATGAAATATTCTCATTGAATACTTTGTTCTGTACAAAGTTGAATGTGCTGACAACAAAATCACACAAAAACCACCAATGGAAATCAAATTTATTAACCAATGGAGGCCTGGATTTGGAGTCATACACAAAATTAAAGTGGAAAAACACACTGCAGGCTGATCCAACTTTGATGTCATGTCCTTAAAACAAGTCAAAATGAGGCTCAGTATTGTGTGAGGCCTCCATGCGTCTGTATGACCTCCCTACAACTCCTGGACATGCTCCTGATGAAACGGTGGATGGTCTCCTGAGGGATCTCTTCCCAGACCTGGACTAAAGCATCCACCAACTCCTGGACAGTCTGTGGTGCAACGTGACGTTGGTGGATGGAACGAGACATGATGTCCCAGATGTGCTCAATCGGATTCAGGTCTGGGGAACGGGTGGGCCAGTCCATAGCTTCAATGTCTTCATCTTGCAGGAACTGCTGACACACTCCAGCCACATGTGGTCTAGCATCGTCCTGTTTATTACATAAAATCTCAATAATGTCGTTTTAATGTGACAAAGGGGATGTGAATACTTTTGAAAAGAATTGTAGGATAACAATGGATCTTCTACAGTATCTAGACAGATTTAGCATACCACCTTTGACACAAATGTTAGTTGATTATTTTTTACTTTAAACTTAAATTTTTACTTTAAAGTTCAAATTAAATGAACCAGACAATGTGTGTAATTTTTTTTAAACTAAAGATCACAACGATATCTCTATTCTGGGAAGATATTAAGTATTAAGTTAACATCCTTTAGTAAGTCACCCAAACAACACCAAAGCATTACCCTCCCTCTCTGTATTTCATCTCTGTTCTAGGTTCTGTCTGAGCCTTGGCGCCTCTCCACCAGTCAGACCCCCGTTCAGCAGCTGGAGCTGTTTGACCTGAAGAACCACCCGGATTACATATCACTTGGTGGAGGATTTGGACCTGTAAGCACAGAAATCCCTACTCTATCTGTAACTTCATAAAAAGTGTATTTGCTTAATAGATCCATCGGGTTCAACAAACTAAAAATGGAACAGAGTAATAATGGCAATGAAAACAAAACAATGTCGTGTTAAAAGGTCAAAAAGTGGAATAATATAACTGTGTTCTTTTAACTTGTATTTCTACGGTGCCCAGGAACTGACATGGGGGAAAGAAATATATAGCGTGTGCAAGAAATACTAATTTCTTCCCACAAAATACAAATTTGTTCCCACAAAGTACTTATTCGTGTGCACAAAATATTAACTTGTGGCCACGAAATAAATATAATGTGTGCACGAAATATTAATTCGTTCCATGACGTATTAATTTGTGCACGTTATACCTATTACCTTTTCGAATCAGGAAGACCAAGGAACACATCACACAGGTCAGGGATCAAGGGGCAAAGAAAACCGCATAACTTTCATATTTTCTCACGTCACAACCACAAACCTCAACATATTGTAAAGTTAGGTTAGAGCACACCAGCACCAGTGTTTCGTGCACACGTTATATATATTCTGCTGCCGCAAATTAATATTTTGTGGCAACAAATTAGTATTTTGTGCGCATGCTATATATGTTTTTTTCCCCCATGTCAGTTCCCGGGTGTCGTATATTTCTAATCTAAAATGCTTCACATAAATGCCTTTAAACATGACAACATGTTTTTTATTTGTAAAATGTGCTGCAGAGTTCTTTTTACTGGGAAATATATCAAAGTTTTGGGGAACAACAGTATCTGTTTCACTTCCTGTGTGGATCCAACCTGTTTCCTTTAAAGGAACAAACAAACGGGTAAAACTGAGTAAAGACAGCAATGTGTCTTATGCTAGCTGACAGTTGGAAGAATGATTTACATCCCTGAATAAACTGTGCAAAGAGCCTGCAAAATAAAATGCCCTAGTGAACTATGACTTGTATCCCATAAGGTTGCAGATGACGGTTATGGGGTTTCATACATCATTGTTGGAGAGGACCTTATAAACTTCCATGTGTCATCAAAGCACTCCTGCAGTGAGACTGTAAGTAAAGCCTCCGTTACCTTCACTTCTGGTTGGTTTTTATTTATTTAGCCGTTATTTAACCAGGTTAATCCCACTGAGATAAAAATATATTTTTCATAAGAGAGACCTGGCCGAGAAGGCAGCAAAAAGCTGGCCATATAAAATACTGGCACACAAACATGGTAAACTGCAATAATTCTAACAGAGCTATAAACACATTCATTGTCACCAGAGCCTTAAGTTAAAGATCAGATTGGAGTTGATTTCAAGCACTTGGAGCTGAAAACTTGAATGATTTTTCCCCTGGTTTAGTTTGTACTTTGGGAACAACAAACTGTAGAACATCCATTAATCGGAGATCATGGCATCCATTTTCTGAGAGAGAACACAGGGACATCTGGTTAACGTTTGCATAGAGTGCAGTGCTGAGTAATGGGGTCAGAGTTTATAATGAATCTCAGTGACTCATGGTACACAGTATCGAGCATCCGGAGACAGTGAACAGGAGTATTCATACAGAGCACATCACCTTAGTTCATTACAGGTAAAAACGATGTTTCCACTAACTCCTATTATACACTTAAAGAAAAGCCATACTGCTTTCTGTAATAAAATTACAATGAAAGTTTCAGTTTTGTTAGAATATGCTAAATATGTTCCTTAAAAGTGAAGTGTCACACATTTAGTTGGAAGTTCCATTTCCTCAATTACTCCATAGTTCTGTGAAATCAAACACTATTTTAGCTTTCCAAGGACAAGCTGTGATCAAGCTTCTATTTATTCCTAAACAAAATAGTCAAGACAGAACCGTCTGAAGTACTTCTGTGTTCCTTGTCCAATCCCACGTGTTCTGTAGTCAGAGTGAACCGGACACATCAGTGTAAGTGAAGCTGTAAACATAAAGTTTTTGAAAAGTGGTTTTAATAAACAGGTGTTTCTAAACATGCAGTAATAAACATCTGCTTGCATCAAGTATGCACTGCTTTACCACTATAAGTTTGGTTATATCTACCTGCTTGGTTCACAAAAACCATCTGAATAAATTACATGGAAGTTTGTGGTTGTCATTCAACAAAATGTGACAAAAGGAAATGTGAAAATGTTTAATAGAATGAATTTTACTTAGGCACCATAGCAACGAATATATTTTACTCATTTGTCATTTCCTTCCCTTTTCTTTATTTTTGCTTCTTTAGGACTCCCACAAGTTTGGAGCTCAGATACAAAAAGCTCTTCAAGACATAATGGCCCTGCTATCGAACGATGCAAAAACCTCGCCTTCCTCCAAAGTCACCAACCAGCCGCAGTTCAAGAAGCTCCGCTGAGTACAGCTGGACAGAATACACAGATATAAGCCTTTAGAACCAGCCAGCCTGTGATAGGAGAGGATCAGTTAATATTAGGCCAGGTATGACATTCCTATTATAAAGAAATAATTCCACAGATATTAGGTTTTACAAGGTCTTATTTTAGACTAAATATTCAAAGTTGTGGCAAATATGTATTTCAGCTTGGAATAATATTTTTAATCATAATATGTAAGGGGTTATGTTTTTTTTTTGTAAAGCACTGAAAGAACAAACAACAGTGAGCCAGCAGACTGTAAGCACATGTCCATAAGACCTACTACATACAGAGTTGTTAGACTAATACTGCTAAGTAATAGCAAAAGTTCTCTGTTTCCTTTAAATCTAACAAGCTAATGTTAGCTCTTGGATTAGCCATGCTAACTGCTCAAGAGTCTTGCAATTTCTGTTTTTAACTCTGATGCAGCTGAAGCCACAGGATGATGTGATGACTTTCATTAGATCTTAGATGTGGCCCATCTCTGATCCAGAGTCAGAGGAACAAAGATTAGTTTCTTCAGGGAACAATCAAAGTGAGAAAGCAGCCACAAGCACTATTCTTACTTCTTCAGAGGATGAATTTAATCAGGGAAAAATATACTCACCTTCCAGCTTTTTAGATATGCCTTGCTTGTTCATACTTAGACCCTTCTACTTTCCAAAGTGTTTTAAATCTTCACAGCACAGATTCAACATCTCAAAAATATTTTTGCTGACATTTTGGTCCATATTTGACGTGATAACATTACATAGTGACCGCAAAGTTTTCAGCTGCACATCTGAAATATTAATCTCACAAACCACCACATCCCATAGGTGCATTGTCAGCGACAATAGGTAGGCTGTGGTGTTTAAACCAAAAGTGTAGCAAGAAATGATCCCCCACACCATTATACCACCGCCACCACGGGCCGGAACCTTCGTTGTTTAGCCCATATGCTGACCCAGTCATCTTAATGTTTTAACTTAAACGTCAGGCACTAGGCTGGACAATGACCAATTTTTATCTTGACACAATACAGAGCCAGTAGGGTAAATGAGGTAAAATCTCCAAAGCTCACTGCGAGACGGGCATCTTAGTGTCACCTAGTTTTACCAGGTTTGGTTAGATGAGACTAAGAGTGAGACTTTCAGCAACACACACTGCTGGAGGGGTTGACTTAAAACAAAATATGAATATGAAAAAAAACCTCATTCCCACTGTTAAGTACGCTGGAGGATCTGTGATGCTGTGGGCTTGTTTCTATTTTAAAGGCTCTGGGAAACCGGTTTGAGTACATGGCATAATAAACCCTTTGAAATATCTGGAGATTTTCAAACAAATGTCTGATGGATCCTGCCAATAAACTGGTCTTCATTGGGTCTTAAAGCTTGATCCAAAACATATGCCAGAATCAACATTCATAAAGAAACCAAAGCATATTTGTTTTAAAATGTCTTGTGCATAAAAATGGAATGACAAAGGGAATACGTTTTTAACAAATTTACTAAAATCTAATAAAAACCTCCTGGATGGAGTGACACGTATTGCTCAGGTTGGAATTTTGGCCATGTTTTCCTACAGCGACTGCCTGCAAATTTTGAAGGTTCTGGGGTCCTTTCTGTTCACTCCTGTCTTCTGTTGTTTCTATAGATTTTCACTTAGAAACAATTCCGGTGATTGGCTGGGGCATTCTTGTAGTTTTACAGTCTCATCTTCAGATTCGTTGAAAACATGTCCCTGTACATGTCTCCATTCATCCTTCCTCCAATTATATGAAGTCTGCCAGTACCATCTGCTGTAAAAGAGCCCAAACCATTATGTTCCCACCTGTAAGCCTCACTTGACCCATGGTGTTTAGGGGTGAAGTGCAGAACCTCTATACATGGATATATGCAGTGACATCCAAAGTGCTCAGCTTTGGCCTCATTTGACCAGACAATATTCTCCCAGTATTTCACTGGCTTGTTTAAATCATCGGCAGCTGTAAATAAGCGTCATCATGCTTCTTCAGCAGGAAGGGTGGACTGAGGCCATTGCATTTGAAAGCATTACTGTTTTGTGCCTGGTCTTTCTGAAGCTCTTTGCCAGTGTTCCATAGCTTTTGAACAATTATTCTGTTTACTCCTCTGGTAGAAATCTTATGTCAGGCTGGCTTATGGAGACATTTTGTTCATTCTGCCTTCAGATTACTGCCCCCCAACAGCATTCACTGAAATATTCAGAAGTTTAGTAACACTGTTATAACATTGCCATTAGTATGTTGTGCAGCATGAAGACTTTTTTGTGAAAGGTTCTTGCCTACTATGTCGTCATACTACTGTGTGCAGTACTTTGGTGATGAAAGACCTCTTTATATGCCCACAGTTAATGTTAACCATCTGAGATGGATTTGAAAAAGTCTGCTTTCTAATTAGTCACATATTTAATATGGTTTCATGGCATTCTCTGCCTTTCTTAAATGTCTTTCTTCCTGTGTTCCAAACTCTTTTACCCATAATTTGTCAACTAATTTGCTTGGAAGTCATTTTATGTGTGGGTGACTTGAGTTCTGGTGTTCTTCTAATGTAAGCTTTCTCATTGGCCTCATTCTAAATATTCAAACCATATTAATGTGGATGATAAAAAACAGATGGTGTTTGAGTATGTTACAGTTTATACAGAACTGTTTACAGGATAGAGGCTAGCAAGAAGGAAGAGGAAAATACTTTTTACTGTTTTGTTAGTGATTTGTAATATAAAGATGTAGATATATCATTAATTAGTCTTGTAGTAGTAGATCATTTTTATTGCTTTCTCATTTATTGGTTTGGGGTTTGTTTAATTCTTTAGAGTGAAAGCCATGTGCGCAGCATAAATGAATTCACTGTGTTCTATGTTTACAAATTAAATGACATGACCATCCCTCATCCCCCCAGCTCCGGCTCAGCCCCACAGCCTTACAGTGCAGTAGTTGTTTTAATTCAGTTACGGGAAGGAAGTTAGAAAGTATGTCATTTGGGTGAGCCATATAGCCTCTGACTAACATATCCTTTAACATAAGCTAATGTAAATAAAAATGTAGCCAAGAATCTCACTGGCTAAAAACCTGCTGGCTGCTGAAAGAAACCCTTGTGCCTGTATTTTAAATCTGCTCCACTCAACAGTATCAATGCAAATATTTGAGTCAATGCAAAGCCAGTGGGAAAGTTCTTAAACCACAGTAAAATGCTCTTGTTTTATTAAGACCTTGTAACATGTTGGCCTGTTTGCTGCTATTTGTACAGTCAGTGTGTTGTTTTAGTCTCCTACTAAGGTAATCATTTAAGTAGTCTAAAACTTCAGCTTCAACACATTGCTCTTTAATAGCTCTTTACCTAACCCTGAGGAACCCCACCAGGGACCATTGGTGGTTAGTTTTCTTTACCACCATTCTTTTACACTTACCACAACTGCAGCTGTGCTTGCTCAGCTCAACTGAACATTAAGAAATCGGAGGCAGTATGATTGAATACCTAAGAACATAAAAGTAAGCTTGTTTATAAACAAAATGACTTTTCCCTACTTTGCCTTCAACACATGACTTAAATACATGATGAAATATTACAAGAAAACTAAGAGCTTGACATAATGATGGCACGTCAATTGTAACTTTGTTTTTGCAGTTTCAGTCTGACACCTCCAGATCTTTAACAGACAAAGAAACGTGTACATCCCACATATTCCAGCATATTTTTTGTAAAGTAATATATTCATAGTGCATAAAACACAATAGTTTTGTGTTTTCTAACAACTGACTGAGGTATGTTATGTTTAGTTTTTTTGTGTGGCCTTGGAAAAGCATTTGTTGACTTTGCTGCGATTGGTTCATGTTATTACAATTTTTGTGTTAGTAATTTTTTTATTTCTAAAACATAAATTTTGTAATAGTTTTTCATTTGTGTTAAAATAAATTGTTTACCAAACCAATTCTATATCCTTGGCCTTTTTATTAAGACTCACGACCCCAATCATCTTTCAAAATGGAGGGGGGCTTATAGGTTCGGGGTCAATTTCACGTTTACATCACTGGCGCAATCCTCAACGGAGCTGCCATGGGTTCAAGTCCAGGCCCTGTTGACCTTGCTGCATGTCTTCCCTCTCTCTCTCCTTCTCTTTCTATACACCCTATTTCCTGTCGGTCAACTTACAAAATAAAGGTCACTAGTGCCACAAAAGTTAAAAAAAAAAACGGATACATTATTTTGTGGATGTTCATCTAGTGGTGATAAATACTTTCAAAAAGTTTTTAATTATAGTTACCTCTCCCGCAACGTAACAGAGTTACTCCACTATAAAACTAACTAGTTAACAAGGAAAGTAACTATTGCATAACTTTTTTTTTCACAAGGGAGTTGTATAAAGTAGGTTCTTCTCTTTTAACTCAAGGAGAATAAATTAGTGTTTGTACTTCCACTTTGAAAACGCAATCTTTCTCTCCAGACCTGCCATTGTTGTCCCAATACCCACACTACACCCTACGCCCCTCTATGAAGTGTGTACTTTGTACAAGTGCATGTAAGGGTTGAAGTGCGCAGGTTACAAGCGTGCAAAATTGGAGAATTGGGACAATAGAGGTTACGTCATCGATTTGCACCTCTGCACCGTAACTGCAACATCAAAAAGAGCGGGAACCAGCGCTGTTTTCACAGTCTTGCTGCTAAAAAAACTATTTAAAACTGCAACAAGCAATTGTTTTGAGGAGAAGAAAGTGCAGGAAGCGAAGGAGGTTTATACAACAGACTCACCGCGTCAGTGTTTGTTTGAAAGGTAACTTCAGTGTTATGACCTACTGACTGCCAAGACTCACTCTGAACCCAGTGGTATCTTACAATGTTGAGCCTGGAAAAGCAGTAAAAAAATCTATATTTGTCGGCTTACTGTCTAAAGTTTATGCAGTTCTTATTATTCTGATTTGATGGCTGGTGATTGGCTCAAAGTTCATAACCAAGTAATTTACTTTTTGTTTAAATAAAATTAAAAAATGCGTCAAGCATTAATTTCTAAATTCTGACATTAAATGTAAGAATTTTTTTAAAGAGCATTGAGCGCTTGGCAACTTTGATATACGAAGTTCTCACGCAATGTCATAGGGATTGGCTCCACCCACGTATTGACCCCACCACTGACCTTGTTTTGGCGGTAATTTAAACTTCCCGTTCAAAATTTTCCACTGACCAGTATCTTTTAAAAACCTCGATTAGTGTGTTTTTATGAAAATGTAGGCTACTATGTCCATACTGTGGAGGACCGATTCTGACAAAATTAAAAATAAAAGGAGAAATACATATATTTTGTTTTTTGTTTTCCTTAGACATGCCTTTGTTCTTTTCACATTTCCTTGTCTCTCTTTTTCCTTTACCGTATGCATTTCTGCTTCATTATGCAAATGAGGAGGGTTGCCTTCTTCTCTCCAGCTCCTCTCCTATTGGTCAATATACAGGAAGAAGGAGGATCCATGTGCCGGCCGAGGGTGTGTCCCAATTCAGGGGCTGGATCCTTCCAAGCGCGTACTTGTGGGCCAATTACGTCACAGCGCGGCGCGTAAGGTCTGTCAGATGCTGCCGACAAATGTGTCCTTCTTTTGCCCGATTTGAAGGATGAGTTGTGAGTATCCTTCGCGGTCCATCTTTTCCCATGATTCATTGCGGGTCGAAGCGGTTTGGTCAAACAGGGGCAGCCATGGTGGACCACAGTGGCAAAAGCTGTGAGTAAACTGTGAAAAATTACACTTTCTGTGACACAAATGAACTTT